>NC_068981.1:59792271-59799852 GCF_001194135.2 Octopus bimaculoides
TATATGTATATACATATGTATGATGTGTGTATGCGTATATGTAAATACGTATGCACACACACTCACTACAACGCATACTCTCGCACACATAATCTTGTGTTTAGAAACGTAAATATATCCATATACGCAATTATATATGAGTGTGTGCTCAATTGTGATCATATATGCCTATGAATCTGTATCTTTCACTCTTTCTTCCTTTCTTTCCTTCCGTCTTTGCTTGTTTGTTTGTTTGTTTGTTTCTCTCTCTCTCTCTCTCTCGGTCTATCTATCTATCTATCTATCTATCTATCTATCTATCTATCTATCTATCTATCTATCTATCTATCTATCTCTGTCTCTCTCTCTGTATACACACACACACACACACACACACACACACATGTATGTATGTATGTATGTATGTATGTATACACGACGAAATAAATCCACACCTGAATTGTCTCCGTTCAGTGCAGATTAAACATACCTGGAAATACACACAGGTAGTTCATATCGACAACCAATATTTATATTCTAATTTTGCATTATTTTTGCGTGTTAATATGTGCGAATGCATGCGCTCCAAGTTTAGAACATGTATGCGCATACAAAAATTGCTTTAGTTTGTGTGGGTTTTATGTCTGTATAGATATTTTCATTCAGTTATGTTCGAATATAACCGGTAAAAATAATGCATATAATACACAAGTAGCATCATATTCTAATGCATGTTTATGCAGGTATACCCGGTTGTGGATGTGTATCCACCCGTTTATGGACACACACACACACACATACACACACAAGTACGTACGCACACACATCTCTCTCTCTCTCTCTCTCTCTCTCTCTCTCTCTCTCTCTTTCTCTCTCATATACACAAGTATATATATGTCTGCTTTTAGGATGCCGATAAACGCAAAATCAACTCTCTGGTCAGCCACATGTGGTGCCTAAAAGAAGGAGGATCCCCATTCATAATTAAATGAAAGCTCCTTGAACAATCAGGAGCTTATGTTAACGGGAGTAAATGATGTAAGTCTGCTTGGCAGAGAGGATAAGATTCCTAAAAAATCTTGCTTGGCCCAGGGAACTTTTTAAATTCCAAGAAGGAGTATTCAGTTAATGTCGTCATCTATAACGTTTCTGCTTCAGATCCAGAATTCCACATTCGTTGAGGAGTCCCACTATAGCTTCTTCGATTATCACTACGGTGGAGCATCTCACCCTGCTGCACACAATATTTCTTTTGTTTACAAAACCAACTGAACGTTATGTTTTTCTTCCTCAAGGTGTAGAGAAGTTATGAGCTTTCAGCCATTTCAGTCTGATAAGTCACATTTACTGCTAAGTGCTTTATAGGCGCGGTCGCTCTATGACCGCTATTACACTTAATTTTCATATATATATATCATACATACTATATATATATATATGTGTGTGTGTGTGCGTGTGTGTGTGTGTTTGTGTGTATATGTATGTATATATACATACATATATATAAGACACACTTGTACATACACATGCAAGCGCATGCAGATACACATATTGAAATAACTTTAAATATTACAAAGACTCAGTGTAGGTGAACTAAGAATATAAACACATTGTCTTTATGCCCATGATATGCATAAACAAGGAGATAGTTTCACTGTTCACCACTTGTGAAGAAAGACATACAGAATTTCTTCCTCAATCCATACAATAGATTAACTGTTACAAAAAGCAGTCATCAATTCGATTTGCGCAGTTGTCGCCAGCCCGTTTAATTAAATAACTATTCTACGCACAATAAAGCACAAATTAGAAAGAAAGATATTTAAATGTCAATTTGACTAACGTTTAAATGCCATACTTTTAACCGTTGAAAGCGCTGATACGTAAATTAGGTATTCCATTGTTTTGGATAGACAAATTTGAGACTACCATAATTTATGACCACTTTATGTAGAAGCTGATCTTGGCAACTGATTTGCCAGTAATCTCTCTACATCTCTATATATAAATAGTATAGAAAAAAGTGCTTACATTCATATTTCCCCCACAGTGAGGGTCTGTAATATTTAAATTTATTTCCGTTCTTCTAATTGTTACTATTTTGTAATGTCTGTATATCTATCTATCTATCTATCTATCTATCTATCTATCTATCTATCTATCTATCTATCTATCTATTTACCTATCTCGTTATATATATATACATATACTATGCACCACGTTCTAGTGTTAAAATCCATTATTTTGTATCTATCTTTCTTTTATCTAAACTTACTCTTGTTACACACTGCGCCTATTATCTCCACTACGGCGTATTACTTCACAATTTTAGCATCTGTTGAATTTTAACAGTAACTCACGCCCTATGTACTTATGTGCATATAATGCATGGATGTATATGCATATATACAAGCGTATGATAACCACATACATACACGTATACACACACGTACAGATACTCGCATACTCACACATGCACGCTAATTTATGAGAGTCTGCATGTATATATGTAGGTATATATATAGTAGTTGTATTCTGCCAACTTAACGTGATAGTCCCAATAAGGGAATATACTACTGCTATTTAGCCCTAGGAAGTGGAGGAGTTTGTCTCCCCCTCGGAAACATAAGGACACAGGAAACGTGTCAAGGCCGACATGAAGCTAAACAAGGGTATCAACAAATGAAAGAGAGGGAAGAGAGCATCACCTGTCAAGCAATTCAGAACAGATAGAGGTAAGCTTGCCAAAGTCTAATGCAGTTTAATTATGGAGATTAAGATTGTTTGCTATTGGATATTCATCGCGTACAGTGTTCCTAGTCAATTTAATCACCGTCGCAGGTGGACAGTAAAAATAAATAAATAGACAAAATCCTTTCACTTTTAAAATATTCTTTAATCAAGTAATAATACACACAACATATGAATAAATAATAAATAAACGTGAAAACCAATAAAAAAAATATTCTCTAATGCCAATATTCTCTTCTGTCAATATACGACCACATAGATTTAGAAAATATGAAAGACCTTACATACAAAAGACTATGTATACACAACGAATTAGAGAAAAATTCGCGTAAACCAAAGTTTTCCCGGTTTGTCAATTTACGCGGAAGCTCTGGGCAAAATATTATAGTGCATAACCATTCTTGAGACATGAGTAATGTGTGTGTAAAGGTTGGTGAAAATCAGTTGAGAATTGTGGAAATGTCTGCGTTAGTCAATACACGCACGCATACTCTGATTTATATATACGAGATAATTTTGATTGCAATAAATTCACAGAGGATTGTGTACATAAAAGTAAAGCATGCCACTAGTTAGAAAGTTAGAATCACGCAGAGTAGACAGGGAAATAATCAATTACTCATGCACAGAAAGTACCAAAGAATAAAGTCGTTAGGCAATTTCAATTGTATTCCAAAGTCTCCAACTAAAAAGTAGAATCTTAAGTGTGGTGTGAAAAGATAATAAAAACAGACGAATTTGTTTTGAAGAGTTACTACAATTGCTTAAAAGGTTTTCTTTTGTCTTAAGCATAATGCAAATTATCTAGATTACATTACATTATGTAATTCCCAAAATTTTCACGCAACCATTTAAACACGTGAACAACAACTTGTTGTTTAATCCACAGTACTATCAGCAAGTGAAATTTCTAACGAGAATACTGATATTTGAGAAGTTTAAACTGCGCGCGCGCCCGTAAGTGTGTGTGTGTGTGTGTGTGTGTGTGTGTGTCTACGTGTGTGTGTGTCTACGCGCGCGTGTGTGTCTGTGTGTGTGTGGGCGTGAGCGTATCGCAGAGTTGTCAGTCAAGAAGAGTAGGTAATGGGAAGAGATAGTTAATATATTGACAGTTATGGACATAAGTATAGACTTATTAAATGTTATGTAGATAACACACACACATACCTGCATATATATAATACATATATATATATATATATATATATATATATATATATATATATCACGGTGGTGCACCAGCATGACCGCAGCCACTTGGCTGAAACACATAAATAAATAAATAAATAAATAAATAAATATATATATATATATATATATATATCAAAACAGAAGACTGAAAATAATTCTGGCATTATTTATTCTCCGCTGCGTATGTTTCATTACCTAATGGTAGTTACACAGGTACACATATAGAAAAATTATCAGACACCTTAATAATTCTTCAGACCGAGAAGTATTCTCCTGTATTTTGTTTCCCATTCGTTCTATATATTTATAATTGTGTAAGTATCTATTTTCATGGTAGATATTACGACATCGTTTTGCAGAATACTTGATATAGTTGCGACTATGTCTAACTTGTTGAGGATTTTGAATGCTTATGAAATATAAAGTACTGTTGAAATATACGATTTTCTGTCGAGTTTTGAAATTATTTGAACAACGTGATTTTTATCTCTTGGAACTATTGTCCGTTCTTGAGTATAGCTCACAAATATCTCCTGATTTTATATTCCAGCGTCAGAAAAAGAAAATATAACTATTAACTTAATGTGTTTGCATAACAAGCAATAGAAAAGTGAAGTTCTCATAGGTCGAGGAGTAAAAAATATATTTTTAGAATTTTGATCCGTGAATGCATTACTTGAAGTGTGACAGCATAAAAAAACCACCGGCATTTTAATTTTGAATGATAAGGCGATTGTATCTTCTAACCAACGTTAATATTCACTGGATTGAGAAGAGAATTGATTTCCGTTAGCTCGTTGTAACCACACAGTGGAGTTAGCATGAGATTGGTTGACAACTACAGTTCAATGAAAGGTAAGAACAGTCGTCCTTGCTTTCTGTTGTGTCGACGCCCCAGGCGAAGAAGCAGGATCTCCCAAGATATATAAATAGAGGTAGTCTGGCCGTGGTAGGTGTATTGAGTAGCAGTCGTGTAGCAGTTGTGTAGCGGTTGAATAGAGATCATCCGAAGGTGCTAGATAGCAGTAGTTTGAGACATAACACTTTCCTCACAATTTCCCGCGAACTTTATAATTTCAGAAACGTTTAAGAGTTGTTTTAACATCTAATGGATTAGAAATAACTAACATGAAAATAACGGCAGTAAAATAGTCATTCACTTTTCTCCTTAAGTTACTAGCAGTTGTCAGACACAAGCGTGTTCCAGATTATGCTGGACAGAGAATTGCTCTGGTCACGGAGCCACCAGGCAGAACAGGAAAGAGAAGTAGAATTTTCATTGTTCTCGTATTTGAAGAGGTTTATTATACTGATTGAACCATCCTTTGGAGTCGTAAGCAGTAAGCGCTTTGAAGTCCCGCTCGATACTATCATATGCAGTATGATTGCTCTACCGTCCGTGGCAATAGAATGCCACGATACGGTCCGTTCTCAGATGCATTAAAGTGTCAAATAGAATGACTTGAATTATTCGTTCTATACCCGAATGCAAGACATTCATTCATATGAAGTAAAGAAAAGATTGTTGTGCGCCATGTTTGGGATGTTGTATGTTTCAATAGAAAGCAACAACTGATAACCAACAATAGCAATACATTTGATCACAAGTTTCTTCCTCAGGACATGATAAATATCTTCATAATATAAATTCCAACAGACAGCACACATTTAGAGAAAGGGAAGACAGCACACACCTTGAGAGAGATTATCAAACAATATATTGCTTAAACGTCTTATTTGATCCGGTTGTAATACAAAGGCCGCTTAAAAATCTGTAACATTTGAATAGTTGCCTTGATGACGAGGACGGTAGTGATGAGGATGACGACGTGGCTATTGCTGTTGCTGTCTCGCTACAACCACTACTGCTCTAAAAATGATGTTGGTGGTGGTGGTAGTGGTAGTGATGATGATGGCGATTATCGTCATTAAGATCTTATAATAACATTTGATTGTATTCTTTTGTATTCTTAAAGAGAAAGCGATTTAGATGAACATTAATTTAAACTAATTTATTTATGTCTGCCTTATTGTTAGCCTGATGACTTATGCGTTATCATGTAACAGCAAGAGTAATATGTACCAATATCTTGGAAAATATCTTCTGTTAATTTAAATATTTAATGAAGAATGCATATTAAATGATACCAATGTAATTAGTTAAGACACGAGCATTGTTACGGAATAAGAATAATTGATGATGTGGGTAAATGGATAAGGTGATTGATTATTAATTTCTTGCGTTTCACAGTGCTAAGTTTGCAAACACTTGCTTTCGCGTTCATTCCCACATTGTGAAAGCTTTTGTATCTGCAGAAATTGTAGCTCTGGTTGGTCAACGCGTTGAGAGTGAAATTTGCAGGATGAACACTACATGAAAGCCCAGTTGCAGTATATTTAGTTTCTACAGTGGGAATGTCGCCTATATATTAGTTTGTCTATGGTGCATGAATGCATGTATGTATTCATGGATGCTTTAATATATGTATCTATTACGTATGTACGCATGTGCATATGTATATATGTATGTATGAAAATGTACATGTATGTATGCATGTATTAATGACCTATCTCAGTAATAAACTGCATATTCAGTAACGATCTGTAGGTTTACGTATCTGTTGTCAGTAACGATATGGCGACTTAATGAAATTCGAACCACTAGAAACAGCTTTAATGACTATGCAATCTATGTTTTCCTGTTATCACATTAACTCCCTTTCACATATATTTTTGGCTCTCCGCCACCCGACAAAATTACAACATAGAGTTATTGTCTGATATGCAAACTGATGTATTACTTAAAATTACAACTTTGCTTAACTCGCCATATGTAAGTGACGTCACGGGATATCTGACTCGGAACAGCTGTCTCTTCTACCACGTGGAAGCATATATGAAGTTCTCTGGAATCACCCTCTTTTCGAACTAATCACGTGAGCTGAACTAAGCAGTGCGACTCACTTTCACTCTGAACATTTGAGGATATAAGCGCACATCAACGCCCACGAAACTCAGAATTCTTTAAATCGGAGTCAACTGTTGTATATATTTGCATCTGCGTGTATGAATCTGCGTATGTACGCTTGTGTAATTATATAATTCTACATAACCGCAATAAATGATGCGTCGCTTTCTTTTCTATTTGCGACAACAGATAAATTAGCCACTTCATAATGGTTGCTATAAGACGAGCACTAAACTGGAATTGACTTAGTGTTTCAGAACAACGCCTAATGAATAAACTAGGAACAGATTAAAAGACTAGTTGCATATTGTTCATACTACACTTTAAATCACCCAGTTTGTTTAAAGCAACAATAGAAAACGATAAACTATAAAGATCATATCTTTCTGTAGTTTAATTCTTCATACTGATGTTTCAAGTATTTTTCCAAACCTATGTATATATTAAGGATTGAAAAGACAAAGTCTTAATAACCAGTGAAAGCATTTCACATGCTAAACAGAAATGAACTGCTGAGAAAATTGGAAACGTCAGAATGTCCACCTAAATTTGTTGGTTCGTTGTTCAACTACACACTGGTATGAAGGCCTACTTCAAACGCAATTCTTTACTTTGGAAACCGATTCTAGGGGTAGTATACATACATATGCATTTATTTATTGGTATATATATATATATATATATATATATAT
>NC_068981.1:59800082-59801833 GCF_001194135.2 Octopus bimaculoides
TATATATATATATATATATATATATTGATCTTCATGGTGAGTTGCACAAGTCTAAATGACTTCCTCCAGAAGTTTGTAACATTGCCAGTGATATATTTCTGAACCAAGAAACCAACTCACCTGCTGGATGTGACTTCACCCTTGTAGTATAATTTGTAGCCGTTATTACTGAGAATGATGCATCCTTCTCCCTAGTTTCTCATATTTGTATTTCCGATTAAATGAAAGTTGATCTTTGACAACTCTTCCTCTAGACCGGAGATATGAGGAAATGATTATTTAATTGTACGTGTCAGTTTTCATATTCCGGTAGCAGCCTGTCAAGACACAATGATCCTCAGCACCTTCTCTTCCTTAGGTGGTATAGAAAACGCAGATAGTAAACAACGGAAAATAAAAAAAAGGGAAGACGAAACTAAAGTGTCAAAAGGTAAAAAGCGCTATCCTCCTTAGGCTTTAAATGATAAGGCTGGAAAGATATCAAGTCAGTCAGGAATAGGTGGAATATTCCAATTCTTCAGAATATATTTATACATATGCATGCAACCATTGAAAATTTCTGACCTGGAGTTCAATAGAGGGTTATGGATCTTAGATCTGAACAGGATGTGCGCTCTTCCAGCCAAACAAAGTCTTCACTTATTCGATACATTCGCATAAGGTATGGATTTACTTTCCATTTAATCAAATGCGGTGTTTCATTATCTTTCAAAATTCATAACAAAACCTTAGCCAATAGTGGCTTCAAAGATGAATTAAATTGTAATCCCTCTGTTGATAAAGATATTAATAATCGATCTAGTGGCATCAAAGATAAAGTAGTTCCTAACCACACTAGTATTAATCAGGATAACCAAAAAAAAAGGTCAGGGAAAATTATTTGGTTCGCCCCTCTCTTTTCCCTTAATATAAAAACAAACATTGGTAAAAGGTTCCTGTCACTTCTGGACAAACACGTTCCAGCTACTCACAGATACAGGAAAATAGTCAATAGGCATTCTGTGAAATTATCATATAGCTGCTGCTCAAATATGAAGAGTAACATTACACGTGGTCAACACCAAGAACCTGAATCCAGCTGCAACTGTCGCGACTCAAGATCTTGTCCACTTGACCAACGATGTAAGATTAAATCTATCATATATGAGGCAGACGTTACTGCAACCCTAAAGAATAATACAAATGATAAGAAGATCTTTATTGGATAATGTGAAGAAGAATTTAATAAAAGTCACTATGCCAATCACAGCCTCCTTCCAGCAAAGCTAAGAAGCTGGCTGGCTACGTATGGACTTTGAAAAATAACGAAATATCGCATGAGATTAAATGGAATATAATTGAGTAATTCATACATTTTGTGAATGGATCGAAAAAATGTAGACTTTCGTTGACTGAAAGACACCAGATCCTGTTCCGATCTAAGATCTCTAACTCTCTATTGAACACCAGGTATGAAATTTTCAGTTGTTGCATGCATATATATAAATATATTCTGAAGAAGTGGAAAATTCCGCCTGTTCTTGACTGACTTGATATCTTTCCAGCTTTATCATTTAAGGCTTAAGGAGGATAGCACATTTTACTTTTTGATACTTTAGTTTCGTTTTCCGTTTTTCGGTTTCCGTTGTTTACTGTCTGTGTTTTCTATATGCTGCTTTCTCAGCTTCATAACGTTTCTTCTATTTATTCATTTTGTTAGTTCATTATGATAAGTGGTTTGCGCCTGAAGAATTATGCTTGAGTTCTCTCAA
>NC_068981.1:59801843-59812479 GCF_001194135.2 Octopus bimaculoides
TATACATATGTGTGCGTATATGTATGTATGCATGTATGCGTTTATATTCATTTATACATGTGTATATGCATATCTATCTATCTATATATTTATATATATAAATATATATGTGTGTGTGTATTTGTGTGCATGTGTGTGCATGTGCGTGTGTGTATGTGTGTTTGTGTACGTGTTCGTGTGAGCGTGTGCGTACGCGTGTTTTGTGTATCTATGACGAAAAAATGTTCATTTATTTAATCAAATTTTTGAATATCTTCCAGTGTGTTCATCAAATGATATATAAACGTCTCTTATTTATACATTTACCTCAACCGATTTCTTTATCAATTTAAAAAAAATTATATTTCATCCTCTTATGTGTTGTTGATGTATGATTTTAGAAAATTACTACCTTTTAGCTTCAATTATCATCACAGCCGCAAATTGTTACCGTAACATACCGAGGGACACAGTTGTCAGATTGAATATTTCGTGAAATTAATGCGAATTTCGATGTTAAATTCCTGAATCATAATCTTCATATAGGTTTCAGCTTAGGGAATCATAAATTTTACAAAAGCTACTTTTAAAAAATCTACTAATTAAGAAGTATAAATCAAGACATGCCACTAACATTCAGTGTGTCAGCCATCACAATCTTATTTGAAGCAATTATCTGAGCCCTCCGAATTTTGACTTATTGAAATTTTGATTTATGGTGCTGAATGAGAAAGACGGTTATTCGATTTTCGTTCTGAGAAGCAATCATGTTAACGTACAGAGAATACAAATGATTGTTAAAAGCCAAGTGCCTAAACGTTTTCATAATATTTGTGACATGGAGATATGCTATGAAAAATAAAATTTGTGATATGGAGATATACTAGAAAATGTTACTAGAGATATGCTAGAAAGTATCGGCTCCCAGAAAATATATTAAAAAAGAATAAATAAAATTCAGAAACACTGTTTTATTCAAATATTTGAACATTATTTACCTCAGTCGATTTGTTATATCTAGGAGAGCCTTATACATAAAAGATGTTATCCATAAAACTACCGTAACTACTACTTATCTATTGTGAAGAAAGTGAAGCATTTTATGGTACCCGTGAAGGGAGAAAAACAGTCGAGAAAAACAGATAAGTGTATTTTATCGGAGAACAAAAGGGGATTGGTTATTTGAGATATTGATAAAGACGGGTAAATAATTAAAATTGAAGGAAGGGTAATTACAGATAGAAAGAAAGTAGCAAAATACAAGTATCTAAAGATCCGTATGACGTAGTTCTCCTGAAGTATGAACCGAATGGGATAAGTACATTGGGAATTGATCAGTTTGCCAAGAAAAATTTTAAAAAAAGCAACCCAATAACTTACCAATGATTCTAAAAGTTAGACAACTTCAATAAGATTGATTATTGTGCCTGTATGTAATGTGAATAAAACTTGCAGATTTACAATTTAATGGCGGTAGTAAAGAAGCCTTAAAAATATTCTAAATAACAATGGGAAAATTAATCTGGCTTCATGTCCTATTTATTTATTTATCAAAATAAAGTATAGTTAACGGTCGCACAATAATCATGATGCGGCAAATTGTGATACTAATCTAGTTGCGTCCAAAAAAAAAAAAAAAATTCAATCAATTCCATGATCAGACCGAAATTAACAAGTAGATATCCTACAAATATTGATTTATATATATTTAAATATATTTATATATATATGTATGTATGTGATTCTAATATCGACTAAATTCCGAGGTGATGTCCATTAAACCTTTCATATCAAAAATTATTTCTAGTCGCTATGATGACAGGTAAAGAAAAGATCTAATAATTAATAATAGTTCCTACCTCGGTGATTAGTTATCAAAGTAGCCACTGATGTGCATATTTTTTAAGAATAGGAAAGCATAACACAATAATGTATAATTTCATTTTAATATAAAGTTAGCTTAGACGGGCCGCCTGCATTCTAGCAACATTGTGTGGGAAAGCATCTTGCTTTCCTCATAATCATTTAAATTTTAACAAGGCCTTGAAGGTTTGTATTGGTAGCGTATGAACTAACGAGTTGCATTTCTTCCTCAAATTTAGTCATACATATCATGTTGCTTCAATAAATATGAAGGTACGAAACAGAAGGCGCATCTTGGATACTGGATTTGCAAACTGCTTATCAATGATTCACAAGTATCCTCTTTCTCATGCATTTTTCTGATCATTTTTGTGTCCGATTCCATAACAGAATATATCTTTTTAATGTGGTTCCACACAATAATAACTGTTTGCTTTGTGGTAGCTGCTTTAATTCGACTTTCCACCAATATTCTTTTGACCTATGAGATTCAGTATTGTTAGCTCACTCTCAAGATTGTAAACGTGTTCAGATCCCTTTTGCTTCAAGCTGATTGAATTATATTTCTTGTGGTACTTTCTGATTGGCGTCATATCATGTATCTACTATTGCTTTATTTGTATTTTCTCCTTCTCGGATCTCACTGGCGTAATTGTGTAATTTACATTTTTTTACTACAGTTTGAACATTTTGAGAAAATTCAATTATTCTATCTTTTATAATTTTGTGTTTTGTCTCAATATCTATAAACATTTCTCTCTAATTAGCGTGTGAAATAGCAGGAAAAATACGGAGAAAGTGTAATAATATTCATTATTTAAATGTGCAAGAGTGTTGCAGCTAAATTTGAAATAGAAACACAAAGAAATATCTTTTTTTTTTCATTTAAATATAAAAAATGTACTTTCTCTTACATTCTAAACTCTATGCAAAGAAAATTCTAGATAGAACGTCATATATTTACTTTCTGCAAACTAAAACACATTTTTCTCAGGTTTTTCTAACTATAGCTGAGCTTACATTTAGAATTAAGGAAATACGAGTTCAGGTAGAGAGCAGGAATACACTTAAATTCCCCTAGTAACATTTTGTCAGTACACAATAAGGTGAGAAGAATGATGTGGTATTCAATTGAGGTCTTACCCATTGAATGATTTAACATTCACCGCTATTAGAAAATCCAAAAGATGTGGGCACAAGTTACTTAGAAACTGTTTTCTACAAATCTTGACCAACAAATATCATTTCATCAAAGGACACTACATTTATTTCATCGGTCTCAGAAAAGCGTAAGACGTTGCGTATGAACCCAGTTCGATATGTACATGAGAGGGTTCAACTGTGGAAGAAAATGATCCTTCAAAGTTAATCACATCACTACTCAGGCACACACTAGTTTGCTCTTTAATATTGTCCCCAAATTTCGCTATTTGAACCCCTCCTCCTTACGAAAGTAAAAATAAAAAAGAGACTATTATTCAGATTCAAATTCCCACTTCAGCTGCAATATTTTCAATCATCCACTTCATTTTGTTCTGCACTTTTCCAGATTTAATTAATTATGAATGTTATCATTTCTGCCACCACATTTTTATGCTAGTGTATGTATGTATGTATGTATGTATGTATGTATGTATGTATGTATGTATGTATGTATGTATGTATGTTTGTTTGTTTGTTTGTATGTATGTCTCTGTCTATCTGCCTGTCTGTTTGTTTGTCAATCTGTTTGCCTGTCTGTTTGTCTGTCTCTGTCTCCCTCTCTCTTTCTATATATATACATACATATATATACACACAAACATACATAAACACATAGATATATGGGTGATTGGTTGGCTGGATTGATATGCCCATTTGCTTCTGCATTTGTATCAGAGTAATGGCGCATAAGAGATAATTGTTCTGTAGTGTCAGTCGTCGATTATTATAAGTATATTGAGAATTTATTTATGTACTTACAAAACTTACTAATTATGCACCGATAATTCTGAAAAATTAGAGAATGCTAATTTTCGTCAGTAAGGAATGTGATTAAAAGTTATTGATTTACAATTTGATGTTACTAGCAAAGACATATTAAAAATAATGTAAGCATTATTTATATAATTTATTTCGACGTATGTCTTATTTGTATATCAAATATAAAAAACAACATGGTAATGAAGGGTGTGTATAACTATTTTATTTGTCTAAATCTAGATTGAGATTAAGAACATATATATCAAATATCGATTTATTTGTGTTTCTAATATCGACCGACTAACGAGCCAAGGCCCAGATAAAGACCTTCATATCAGAAGAACTTAATGTTCCCCATTTCAATACTGCACATGAGTTAATAGAATGAAAAACATATTGTAAGAATATGGCTTCAAGCTAGTGCAATGTAGAAACCATTGAATCGCGACTGTAGTTATTTCCATTCTTTTCGACTCTGGGGAGGAAATGAATTGAGAAACGACTGATAATTCATTCACGGATGTTGATTCACCTAACCAGCCATTCATATGCATATTTTCTTATGAAAAGGGAAATATGACATAGATTCATACCATCATGTATCATTCTCGATACTTGTAACTATATAAAGATTGTGAAAGCAATAATGCACATATATATGTATATATGTATATCTATCTATCTATCTATCTATCTATCTATCTATCTATCTATCTATCTATCTATCTATCTATCTATCTATCTATCTCTCTCTCTATATATATATATATATATATATATATATATATATATATAGAGAAATAGACAGACAACCAGACATAGATAAATACGTAGATAGATAGATAGATAGATAGATAGATAGATACATATACACGTATGCACATATGTATGTATGTATGTATGTATATGCTAAGAATATTTACATCACAAATTACGTATTCATATTGTGTTGGGCTCTTATTGCATTCATATACAAAATACAAAAGCACTCATATATACAAATGTAAACGCACATTGACATTCTGACGAGGGGAATATTATCATCCCGGTATGTGTGCGTGTTTGTATGAATGTAAGGTTACATAGGACGTAATTCACCTTTAGTATCAGTCCTCAGTTTTGTTATGTACCCTAGACATTGATTTATGTACTTAGAGAATGTTGATAACCGATGATACTGGTAATTTGAAGAGCCAGTTTCTCCACCAGCATGGAACATGATTAAAAGATAGAGATCTGGAATTTTTATGACAATATTAACGAAGCCTTAAAATAACCTATGCAGCGATAAGATTATTTAGCTACGTTTCGTATTTATTCGTGTATCTAAATAAGTATGATAAGCAATAACGTAGTAATAAAGGATTTATCAAGCTGTGACGCTAATCTACATAAAAATTATGAATTGATTCCATGAACAATATGAGATTAAAAATTAAATATACTGGAACTAGCGGGTCGATCAACTGTGGTGTTACATAGTATACTTATATATAATTGGTAGCTAAGCATTATAGGATGCTCAATTAAAACCACCTTGAAATTTAACTATTCTTCTTGTAATGAATTTCCTGTGTTCTTTGGCCGATATAATGTGAAAATACTCTCTGAAGCCATTAAAAATAATTGTATGTAATTATACTCACCTAGAACAATAAAATCAGTCGTGAACGGGTGACCGCATCGAAAGATGCAACCTCTTCACAAATTCCAAAAATAACTAGGAGGAGAGAGAAACCAGAAATAACAAGAGCCACCAACATCAACACTTTCATGAAAAGCCATAAATAAGCTGCCTCAACAACTTAACATCTGCGATACTAATAGCAGCACCGTCAGCAAGGGCAACACACATTAAACCAACGACGATCCTTTTACACAGTTGCTCTAACTGTTAGAGAGAGAGAGAGAGAGAGAGAGAGAGAGAGAGAGAGAGAGAGAGAGAGAGAGAGAGAGAGAGAGAGAGAGAGAGAGAGAGAGAGAGAGAGAGAGAGAGAGATAAAGAAAGAGAGAAATGCTTCATTGAGTAATGTAGTTCTAAAAAACGAGAAATCATCCTCATGAATACAACACTATTGATCATTTTCTGTTATATCAATGCAATTTGCGGTTAAGCAACTGCAAGTTGATCGTCATATCTTACCCGCATAGAAATATCTGCTCTTTCAATTTTCAAGCAGGATTCGTTAATAAAATGTCTGCCGCTTAGTAATATTTGCCCCTTGGAGGACGTACTATGGCTGATGATGTGATAGTACACAGTGACACTGATACATCTTCATTCATTATGCAAAGTAAGCAGGTATTGGCATCTTTTGTCAGGCATGCTTTTAATTTAGTTTACATTTTAATTCATCAATATTTTCCACGGATTTCCCTATCATACCTTTTAAATAATTCATTTGCTTGTTTCGACACCAGATTATGTTCTCATTGGAATGCCAGGACTTGTGTTTCTTCATCTGTTTTTTAATTACTATGGGATCTTGTGCTGTAACGTGCGTTGTGCTGTGGTTGTCTTACGTTTTGAGCTTTCGTCGTGTTCCTTTGCAAAAGAGATTAAATTGTATTATTATTATTACCTCTTAAGAATTTCTCTTTTTACATTTTCATTTACAGCTACGATTATTTGAATTTTCTATTTAATACTGTTTTTCGTTAAATAATTTATGCTAATCATTCGTGATTGGGAACATGGATTATTTCGTTGACAGATTTGCTAATCTAGTCCATGATTTTTCGTAAGCGGTTTCTTTAGTTTGTCAATCAATACAGATTTCTAATTCATGCGCGCACATCACTTGTCCATTTATGTCTCTCAGTTTTTATGCTTGCAATTAATTTTTTTTATCTCTAGCTCCTTGAATCTCAAAGTTAAATAGCATCTGTGCTTATTCCATGAATCCATAGATGTTAGTAACTGCTTCACATTAAAAACGGCTACAGAAATATGTTTAGGTAGTTTACAGTTTGTAATTGAGTGTTCACTTCCCTTTATTGATAATACCTGTCAGGGACTGGAACCAATTCCTAGTGTTAAAAGTCACCATTATTGGTATTGTAATTTGTTGGTAGAATTATTTACGGTTCTTTACTTTTAGAGCCAATATCCCGCCGATGTTAACTTTGCCTTTCATCCATTCAGGTCGATAAAATAATTACAGTTGAGAAGCAGTAGGTCAATGTAATTTACTCACACCTTCACTAAATTTGGTGACCTTCCAAAATTATTTTCATTCTTATTATTATTTGAGTAAAAAAGTCTCTCAGCTTATTTTGCTGGGTATGATGGAAAGTATCAGATGTCCACAGCTAGTAGACTAAGGTAACGCTTGTTTACTGGTCATGCTTCAAGAACCCTGCGAAGAACTCTTGCAGTTTCAAGTAATGATGGTTTTTGTAGGTGTTTTGTCTTTACATTTGCGCCAATCTTTTTGAGCGACGCTGCTCGTTCAGTGCTGATTTTTCCAAGCGCGACATTTACTACAATCACATCACTTCATTGCTCACAACCTGCGTATTTTCCACTTCAAATCGTCACAGACGTTTAGTTCTTCTTCTTTTTCTCTCTTTGATCTCGCTGTCACCGGGATATGTTATGTCGATTACCAAGCAATATTTTTTTGCTCACGACCTGAGGGTCACATTGAATCATTGCATCCCACAGGATTTTGTAGTCTTCATTCTCGGTAATCCCTGAGATCTACGTCTTTGTTCTTTTTAGGTCGTAATATCCATAGAGCTCCGAAAGGATCCTTCGTGCTACATTGTCATGTCATCTTTTATAATCTCGTTGTGTCAATTTCGGGCATTCGTTAACGATGTGCCATCCTGTTTTACACCTCTCAACACAAATTCTGAATTTGTAGCTCTCAGTTATGTTGTCAATTCTGCACTTCGCATAGTTCGTCTATAATGCTTGTTCTTGTGCTGCACTTATAAGTCATTCTGTTTTTATCTTCAGGTCACTCCTCTGTATCCATAACCACCAGTCTTAGGTATCTGTCCTGGCGTTCGTATCTCTTGCAAACTGATCATACATGTTTTTGCCTTCTGTGCTATTTCTTTTTTCTTTCTTTTCTTTGAGTTTTTGTTCTTTAGGTTCTTTCTTTACACAATTAACAATTTTGATGATACCGGTCTCCTACACGTTTCAGGAATGGTTTTACATATCACGCTAAGTTGTTTTCTTCTGCTTCTACACAATCCTAGCAACTGATCAAACTTCTCCCACCCTTTCTTCTGGACAAGTACAACCTATCAGTGAATTTCTTAGAATGGAATACTCTGAGGACTGTCAATATCCAAGCTCATCAGTTGTCTTCCTATCCATGCTCTCCAGTTCTTTCTTTTGCCATGATTCCGCCTCCATATGATTCCAGCTCCATACTGATGTGATGCCTTCACCCAAGTATTTACTACTTCGATTTCCATCTCAATATCAGCACTAAAACAGTGGGCCGTGTTTACGAAAAAATTCACTTGTGCCTCATCCTTGCCATACAGCATCAAATAATCCATGAAGGGAAATTGTTTGATTCTTTGAGGTTTTACCTTGAACTTTATCTCAGGTTCATTTTCCTCAGCACCAAAGTGAGACGAATTATACAAAGAACAAAAGGCAATGGAGATAAGTTACCTCTTTGGAAAATCCTTCCCCCGATGCCCTGAAATGTGAATAACAACGGAATAAAACAAGTTTCGCGTAAACCAGACCAGTAGTTATTGAGATATTCGGGGATTTGGGGTATAAATACCCAAAAACGGTGCATAATGGGAAATACTCCGAAAATAACTTAACCTCAAAGTGAAGAAACCCTAACCTTTCCATTAGATACATTATAATAGGCAAAATATTTTAAAGTGAAAATGACTTTAAAAATACAGTAAATATTTCGTAAAAGACCCGTTCGTATCCTCGGTGTGAAATATATATTTTTTTCCATAGGTTTCTTTCGAGAGCATTCAACGTATCTCACCTCCAAAGATTTGGCTGCTATTTCTAGCAGGCTCTGCTACCACGTAACAGCTATTAGCAATAAAAGATCCGAAATATCTGTTACGTCGTAGCAAGGCATGCACAAAATAACAGCCAAATCTTTCCTTTTCTGGGGAAAGGAGCCGTTTACGCGTGGTTTCGATGTCATTCGTTGAAGGCATGCGAAATAACATGGAAAAGGAAAAAACCACAAAACAAAACTGAGAAACTCTGGCTTCCCCGGGTGACCCAACGGGTCACGGATAGTCCAGGGAATAAATTAATTTATCAATAAGTCTATGCCTTGCTTCCGTTGACTTTGTGTGTTTGTGTATTTCTCTCACTCACCCTGTATGTGTGTATGTGTAAATATGTGTGTGTGAACATATGTATATACATGTGTTTGCGCGCGCGCGTACTCAGTTGTATTTGGTTCCATTTATCAATATCACTATCTCATACTTCCTCTGTCTTTGTGTCTCTCTGTCTGTCTGTCTGTCTCTCTCTCTCTCTCTCTCTCTCTTGCTCTTCATATATATATATATATATATATATATATATATATATATATATATATATATCTTAGGCCACCTTTAGTCATGGCTGACCATGTGTATCACGTCCGTCCATTTATTGTCTATGTTGGGCCGCTCGTCTTGAGCAGCGTCTCCTGTGGCTTTGGAGATTAATGCGAAAATGACAGTCTCGGTCGCATAGATCCCATCTGTGTGTGGATTCTGGTCTGTCAGCTGTCGATCCCTTACGTCGGTCTCGCTTTTCTGTAGCTGCAGCTGACAGCTCCTCTTCACCGATCCGTAGCTGTTTGAGAAGTGCGCTTTTCCAACTGGTGCGGTCCGCTGCCAGGTCCTCCCAGGAGTTGATGTCTATGTTGAGCACCTTCATGTTCTCCCTGCACACGTCATTGTACCTCAGCTGTGGGCAGCCCTTGTTCCTCTGCCCTGCTGCGAGTTCTCCGTAGAAAATGTCTTTTGGGATTCGGCCATCCTTCATACGGCTAACCAGCGTAATCGACGTTGCCTCAGCAAGGTGTACATGGAAGGGAGGCCAGCACGAGTCAGGACGTCGGTGTTGGTCACCTTGACCACCTTATGTTAATAATATAGGGTAAAATTAGTAATAATTTTACCGAGTAGACAGTACGTAGATAAAAAAAACCTTTCAGGTAAATTTTACAAATTATTCCATAATTATATCCATAATTATTTCAACGGGTCAGCTATATGCCTCCCCACATACTGAATTAGAAATAGACACTAACGTCTTTTTTACTACTATACGCAGCGAAGCACATAGGTGACCCCCTGTTATAATTATGTATATAATTATAGAATTTGTAAACTTTACCTAAAAGGTTTCTTTATTTATGTACTGGCTATCTGGTAAAATTATTACTAATTTTACCCTATTATTAAAATTAATGTTTGAATAAATTCACTTCATGATCGAAACTGCTTTTTTTTCTGCGGTATAGGTCATAAGACATACTGTGGCTATAAAAGACGGATATGAATTGTACTCGGCTGCATATTTTTACGAGTGCAGACAGATATCAGTCATGTGATGTCGCTTGATCGCATGCATATTTAAAAACTCGTGAATTTATCTGAAATATTACGCTGAAGTGAACAATAGTTAATTATGTTTTATTTTAAGTTCGAAACACGTCCGTAATTAACTACAGCCTTGCTAATTCATCATTTTTGTTTTGCCTACATTAAAAGTGTGTTATTTTCTCGGAGATTTTATGGTAGAAAAAAGACATTAGCTATTTCTAATTCAGTACGTGGCGAGGCACATAGTTGACTCCTTGTTATAATTATGTATATATATATA
>NC_068981.1:59812629-59817408 GCF_001194135.2 Octopus bimaculoides
TATATGTGTGTGTGTGTGTGTGTGTGTGTGTGTGGGTGTGTGTGTGTGTGTGGGGTGTTGTTAGACAGCGCTCCGTGTTACTCGAAAACAGGTTTGTAATGAAGCGTAAAATTTCTAGCAATTTTTTCTGTGATTCAGTAAATATTTAATGTTGCAGAATGGTAATCAAATTTTAAAACTACACAATTTGTAAAGTTTGCAAAAATAAATGTCAAGTGGTACTTAGTTTCTTGTTAGACCCATAAACATGAAGAGTTACTGATCTGAAAGAGAGAAAATAGAATGATATGGAGTAGGAAGTCATTAATGCAGATCCTGAAGATTGTATATCATTTATAATTTCTTGCACTACGTAACTAGCATTAGTAAACAATGTTGTTATTCTTTCTCCGTTTCTCAGCTATTTTTTACCAGTACTCCTTTAACTGTTCGTATTAATAAGGTAGTATTTAGATTATGTATATACCCCCGAAATTATCGTAACAATCATCATATTTTGAACAGATTATTCAGTGGCCAAAGCTTTCAAATTGAAACAACACGTCATCTTACTTATTTAACATTTTTCTCGTAATTATTGTTACTCACTTCACTAAAGTTATAGGTTTAGGCAGTCCAAGTACAACATTAAATTAAATAATCATATTAATATGATTTTACCGGCATATTTCGTAATAATGTAATTACGACATCTACCTTTCAAATCAATAACATAGTAATATTATACAGACGTCCCACTCAGTAGACTATCTTCGTCATAGAATATTAAGTCATAATCATGTAAGTGGTTTACCTCATATTAGCTATTGTTGGACGTAACCAAGATCAAAGGCATCGTATCTAAGCCGTCCAGTCTTTTCGGACATAGTTTCTCTGAAATGTATTATCCAATATGTAATTAGTTTTTTAAAGATGACAATGCATCTGTTGAGTAATGTAGTACTATTTCTAGCAATTCGAAAAACCACGTAGTACGTCCATCATTGGTTCATAAAAATATATGAAATAAGAAGGTGCAAACGGTTTATACCATCTTAAGTTCTTAAAATTCACTGTAAGAATTTTCTTTTTAAAGTGTCTGTACTTTTATCTTTTTCCTTGGTATCAATCTGTTTCGATTGACAAAAGTGTGTTGCATTACTGGTCCATAGAAAACCGTGACACTGAAGTGATCTCACGAAGGCGTAATCAAAGTTCTCCTCTCTGCCTTACTGGAATTGAAACAAAAAAGGGCAGAATGATGCATTTGACACCAATTTGGCAGCAGGGTTTATCGCAAAAGTGTCAAGTATGACACAAGATTTATGATGAGACTTACCCACTAACCTTTTTCTTATTTACCCGTAATAGTGCATTCATAATCTTGGACATGGGCCTATAACAAACACTGTCCAGGACATCTGCCAGACAGGTCATCGCACGCTGAAATATTGGCCGAGGACATTCCTCACTTTCGCAGCAAAGTATACACAACCTCAGTTTATAATGTGTTCATCGAAGGTTCCGGCTTTGTCTAGAATTTGATAGAATTAACATATTTTCATCATAGGCATACTCAAATTTGTTCCTGCTATTTTCTTCTTCCATATTGTAATGATGTTAACCACAAACTGCTTTATGCTTCTCGCTCAATCACTATAAGCTTATTTGGTATTCAAGATGTGCAACAGTAGAACTAGATTTTCACGACAATGGAGTTTTTACTAGTATATTGTCTGCCAATCTTTCATTCAGGTGGTAACGTTAAGTGTTAGAAAATCATAAAGAGGAAAATGCGCCCTTGACAAAAATGCCCTTTACTATAGCATTTATTCTGTCTATTGTATATATTCATAGTGGTATTAGTAGTAATGGGAGTAGTTGTAGTAATAGTAGAAGTAGCAGGGAAATAAATGATTCTGTTCCACCATTCATAGATTTCCGAATGTTTTAATGTATTCATTCGTAGAAACAAGATATTCTTTTGTTTTTCTACTCTAGGCCCATGGCCCGAAATTTTTGAGGACGTGGTCAGTCGATTAGATCGACCACCAGTACGCAGCTGGTACTTAATTTATCGACTCCGAAAGGATGAAAGGCAAAGTCGACCTCGGTGGAATTTGAACTCAGAACGTAAAGACAGACGAAATACCGCTAAGCTTTTCGCCCGGCGTGCTAACGTTTCCACCAGCTCGATGCTTTAGTAGATACAAGATATTGTCATAACAATGAAATAGTAGTGATACTTTGGCTTACCTTTAAAGGAAAACGACATATGCCACGTGCAAACAATACGAACATACATCCATACATTTAATTTAACAATATAATTTGTATGCCGTCAACAACAGGCCTACGTTTTGACTACAGGAATTGCTGGCAGCATTACCTCAGTTAATATGCTGATGAAGAATGACATTGCTCACTTTCTTGAGGAGACAAGTTATACTTCTATGAAAAGTATTTCATTTTCAAAGAAAATTATATGTCGAAAACATTTCGCAGGAGAAATCCTCTCCATCCATATTCTCGATTGAATATTCCGTACTACCACTGTAATAGACACTATTATAAGAAAAATGGAATGACTCAAACAATGAACTGGTATAGGTGCAGTATATAAAAATGAAAAAGAATCTTTTGCTTCTCTACACTAGTTCTTATTCCTTCCTAGAAATCTTCCTGTATTGTTCTTGTTATTCCATAGACTGCCCTGGCGTGTTACAAGTCGGATAGTTCAATTACTGTTAGGGAATTTTCAACATCAGCTTAAGAAATGTCCACTTCCCTTTGCATCTTAACATTAAAAGAGTTATTAAGGCAAATAGCAGTTATGCATCTTACATATTAACTACGGTATTGCAGCTATAAGCTACCACACTTCATGGTGACACGTCATACATTAAACAACAAACTCACCGTTGAAAGAAACTGTTGGTTCAGCTATTTCTAAATATGAACCATGTGTAGAAGTAGTTTTACCGAAAACAGTAACTTGCTTCTCGTGCTGCTATGAAAAGGAAGGAATACAATTCAAATATACTTTACATAATGCATTCTCTCCACATGAATCTTTGAACAAAAATTTGTACAATGATATTTGTATATATGCGTTTTTATGAACTTTGCTGCGTAGTTTGTTCTTTCATTCTAACACAGTAACTAATGATTTATATAACCTCAACTACCGGATTATATACCATGATCTGTTGTGCGTATTATCTGAACTGCCGCTATATATTCTTTTGAACTACTGTTTTCGTATCACTATCTGTGAACGTTAGCACGCAGGGTGAAATGATTAGCGGTATTTCGACTGTCATTACGTTCTGAGTTGAAATTCCACCGAGGTCTACTTTACCTATCATCCTTTCGGGATCGATAAATTAAGTACCAGTTGCATACTGGGGTAGACCTAATTGACTGGCCCCTCCCCAAATATTTCGGCCTAGAGTAGAAAAGACTTTTCCCCTTCTTCTCATGATACCTTGATATTGTATAGACTGAGTTACTCCTTGACATACCGCCGCTAGTATGATGAATCCTAGATTTTTTCAGGTTGAGGTTTCTAACTTGAACATGAAAAAATTATGTTAAGTTAGTATAGCAATTAGTACAGTAATATGGTTTACAGCAGATACGAGTTTCGAATCGTTTAGGCAATGTTACGAAGTTTTTTTTTGTTTTGTTTATTATATTAGATACATTTTATACTATATCTTCTTACTGTGTAGGCTCAATTATTATTGGACTTGTTGGTTTAAGGGATCCTTCCTTGACAGGTAGGTCTGTTGTAAGATGTATAACACTGCTACTCGGCTTTGTTCAGATATAAGATTTGATTTCTGTAGGGAACCTTGTAACTTTTCTCTTCTTCTGTATTAGAAAGACACTGGCTTAGAAACATCAGTTCAAAATAATACCAAAGACATGTAGTACATTTTTGAAATAAAATCATACATATACGTAAATATATTTTGTATGTATTTGCTATCTTTTCTATTCTGTTAATACACTAATTATTTCGCTCAGTGTTTAGGCGTTGGCTTAATTTAAAAATCCGAATGTTACGGATATATACTCTGAATTCTGAAAAAAATTCTTCTATATTCATTCATCTATTATAGTTACATATATTTCAAGGATGTCAGTTATGAATAGATATTCTTTAAAAAAACTCATTGAGTCAGTTGGGTATGTACATGGCAGGATTAAACAGTCACATATAGAACCTGAAACATAACAAGGTCATTTAATAAAAAAGTATAAACCGTTACAAATTAGAATAAACATAAAACAATATTTTATGGTGTGTCTATTTATTTCTGTCATGTGCGTATATATAATAATAATAATAATAATAATAATAATAATAATAATAATAATAATAATAATAATAATAATAATAATAATAATGATAATAATAATGCATGGGTGGAATCTATAAGCATTTTAATCTAACGCTACGCGCGTTTCCACAAGTCACATAATTCTTACGATCATAGTCCGTATACCTAAGGTGATTACAATATAGTCCATAGTATCCATGGACATCGGGTGGGTCATACTCCATGTGTTCGTTTCCTCAGGCAATATTGCATTAACGTTGGCAGCAACGCATGTAAAACTGAAGGTTGTTTATCAATTTTCAACAATGAAATGGTTGAAGGTTGTATGTGACCAGTTCTATAGGTGAGAATCAGTTGGTGATAGAAAGAGACAAAGAGAGAGAGAGAGAGAGAGAGAGAGAGAGAGAGAGAGAGAGAGAGAGAGAGAGAGAGAGAGAGAGAGAGAGAGAGA
>NC_068981.1:59817418-59817779 GCF_001194135.2 Octopus bimaculoides
AGAGAGAGATAGATAGAGAGAGAGAGAGAGAGAGAGAGAGAAAGAAAGAAATGGTAATGATAACAGAGAGGGAGATATGTGTGGTGCTATTATCAAAACAAGTCTAACATCATCACTATGGTCGTAAGTAACATGCGATTTGTGGAAACGTACGTAGCGATGCATTAAAGTGTTCATAAACTCCGCCCATTGTCTAGTATGTATCCTATATGACATCGGCACCGCACGGTACAACCCTATAAAACTGCTATTGACAGTTGGTATCATTAGGCTGCAGCCGACATAATAGAATAGAAACTTTCATATGCCTATTCAAAAACGTTTCCAGTAAACGAACTGAAGGGATATATATATATATATA
>NC_068981.1:59818210-59821594 GCF_001194135.2 Octopus bimaculoides
TAATTGATATCTGATTTTTTACCCTAAGTTTTAATTATATATGTATGTATGTATGTATGTATGTATGTGTGTGTGTATGTATATATGTATATATGTAGGGGGTTTATGCATGTGTATATGTATGTAATGATATCTATACTTGGTATTTGGGCTAAATTTGACATTTTGCATTAAAATAAAATGAAAACATTCTCTCATCCAAAACTAAAAATATTTCAAAAATCAAAATATATCAACAAAATTATGGCTGAGAGAAAATAGTTTACTCAAAGTAGCCGACCCTCTGCTGCTACAACGTCCTCAAGGCAGCTTCGAAACCTGGCGCTTGCGTTCATTACTGTATCCCTTAGAAAATCTTCGAATACCTCCTTCATCTTGGCAATCAGCTCATCCTTGGTATCGCAAGTAGAGCAGTAGTCTCTCTCTCAACTGTACCCCACACATAGTAGTCAAAAGGGTTACAACCAGGGGAATCAGGTGGCCAGAAATTGTGATTGGTGCAGGCGTAGAGTCTTTGACAACCACTTGTGACTATTCTCAGAAGTATGATAAGGAGACGAATACTGTAACAACACATGTAGACTTCCATCAGCAACCCAGCCCAGCCAGAATTTGACTTGACCTCAGTCATCAGCAGATTCACATAGACGTATGAATTAAGCATAGGACCCTGTTTAATGTTCTGGGGATAATTTACAGCCTGTGGACATAGTCAGGACGACTGCCATTTCCCTTATTGTTGGCCGCAGCCCTTTATGTCACCTAGCCTTATCTCAACAAAAAAAATTAATCTTCATGCTCTCCAACGCTGTTGACTGTCCCCCAAACACATAGAGCTGTTCCTAAAAGGGATAAACATGAAACACCGTTAAATATAATCTGAACACGCTATATGTACATATGTATACACAGACACGCGCGCGCACACACACTTGCATATATAATAATATACGTTACTATAGTGTGGACTGTGTTGCCTGTTGACAGGTCATTTAATTGTCGATTACAGCTTGGAAGGTTAAAGTGTGTAATTTTAATCGCTGAAGGCTTTATGTTGCCTTGGTTTACTGCTTAGCACGGCAATACGATTGACAGTAGATGTGAAGTTCGATTCTCGCAGTTCATATTAAAAGTTTAAAGCACTCACGCTCACACAAGCATTTATTCGTTTGAATCTTACGCCGATGTATATTGGTGAAAGATATAAATATCGACAGGTTTTTGTTATACTCATTTGTCACATTCACTGTCATAAATGCCGCAAACCAGTGATTAGTCCGCTAGAAATTCGGTATCGTCAATGCGATATCATACAAACAAATAAAATATCGTAATGTGTATTTATGTATGGAGGACCGTATATTTGTTGCGCTTTTATTTGTTTCAAATATTCAAGGAAATTTCGAAACCGATCGTTCTGTGACATGTAATTAAAATAACACTCACTCTGAAAATGAATTTATGCACATCACACCATACAATGTATATCTGATAGCAGGCTGACTTTTACTATGCTAAATAGACATAAATCTACGCTTCGGAGCATTATGAAACATGAACTGTACTTTTCGTGTCGATTTCAAATTCTCTTTAGAATCTATAAATAGCATTTTTCAATACGAAGAATGCAGTAAATATTGATAAATTAACTTTAAGTTTCATAGTGATGTCGATTACAACTAAATATGCTTGACGTATAAATTGGATTAACTTGTAGCAACGTTAGAAATTATTGTTGAATCATTTTGAAAAGTGCAATCACTTATAAGACTCAGAATACTATGTACAACAAGGTTAAAGGGCACACCTAAAATTTACCTCTGACTCCCTCAAACCTAGAATTGATTCTTATTGAAAATTCTGTACGGTCCATGGCTGGCAAGAATTTTGAATATCATAGTCTACGAGCTACAGTATGACCTGCAGCTACAATTTCCATTTGAGAGATTTTTCAGGCAGCAAGTTATAACAATGAACGTTTATGCAAGGATCATATAATTAGTGATGTCTAGCTATATGAGGATAGTTTTCCTTCAGGTTTTCAGTGGAATGGGCAAAGCATTTGAACAATCTCGTTTTGACGAAAGTTCGTTTACTCGAGCATCTTGCTATTTCAATGGCCTTATTTGAAACATTTGTAACTGTGTATGATTATCAGACATTCATGCTCATCCTATTAGTAATATTAGCAAAAGATCGGCACAGGCAAGGCTTCCGAAGCAGATTAAGAGAATTCACAATGTCTCATCAGCATGCTTTTAAAAAAGACCTGTATCTCGACTTACAAGATCTTAAAGGAGCGCCGATAACTTGGGTGGAAAAGCAATATTCTTCTCTAGTAATTTCATGTAAACTCAGCTAGTGATTCCAAGAAATATATCTACTGCTGAGTTGAGAGCATTCTTCAGAGAATCTATTAATTGTATGTGACTATATAAAAATCCCTTTTAACTGTCTACTAACATGTGAATGGAACGAATTATAGATATCTTAACAGCCCGGTTTTCAGACATTATTTCAATTGAGAGGAAATAGTGCTTGTTGACATTATAAGTGGAAATGTCAAATACTACAAAATTGGGGACGAATCATCAGCAGATCTCAAATTTCTAGTGGCTTTCTGAATGTTATCTTAGTTCCCGCCCCCACCCTCAAAAAACAAAAAAAAATTATGAAATAGTATATTAAAGCCGCTATCATTTAACATGTACCAGTTCAATCGAGACGTTACAAGTAAGTTCATATTGTAGTTGAATGTTATCAATGCTACAATTATCGACATGTGTTATTTGATCCACTTCAACTCACTGATGTCTCTTCCCATAATTGAAACTTAACGTGGGATCATCCGCCATTCAGAAAATTCTGGATGATTGCTAAAATTCAACAGGGAAGTCCATATTCCTCTAATAATCATCTCTACGCCAATTGCTTACAAGCTGGACTAAGCAAAGATCTTGTCACCAGAGTCCCAAACTAGAGGACAAGAAATGTTGAGTGCCCCAATTGCATGTTAGTCAATGTTGATTATTTTTAGTTAAAGCTACGGCTTTAAAACTGGTCTGAGTTACTTCTCTTCGGTATTTCCCATTGAGGAAACCTAAATCGCTAGAAACGCTGCTTCTGAGAATTCGATAGATGCCAACACTGGGCAGATATGGTGCTTTTACACCTTTTACTATGAGAGAGAACTTTTCTCAGTGCTAACTGCAGTGAATTTGCATAAAGATGTTGAAAAATGTCACAATTATATTTTAACTAATCTAAATTTCGCGCATCCCTAATCACTCCTTGGCGCTAATACTGCTGAATTTATATATATATATATATAAATATATATATGTATATATATATATATATATATATATATATATATATATATAT
>NC_068981.1:59821685-59836593 GCF_001194135.2 Octopus bimaculoides
AGAGAGAGAGAGAGAGGGAGAGAGAGAAAGAGAGAGAGAGAGAGGGAGAGAGAGAAAGAGAGAGAGAGAGAGAGAGAGAGAGAGAGAGTCTGTACGTGTGTGCGCGCGCGTTTAAAGATATACCTGTATGTTCACGTCTTGCCAGTGCAAACTTGACCAGTAAACCTGAATTCAGTTTATGCCTATCTAAGTAGTAATCAGAGTTAGTTGTACAGAACAGCATATGGATTATTTTCCCCGTTTACTCAACACGTTTCTGGTTCGGGAAATGTCTTACGACAGCCCTGTCTGGTCATAACGTTCCCGCATCAGTGTATCTCATAACACACACACACACACACACACACTCTGTCTCTTTCTCGTTATTGGCGACGGAAGCCGTATTGGTTCAGAATAACATACTTTATATATTAGCGAAAGCTACAAAACTTCAGCATTCGCCTTGAGAAGCATATCGTACTGAGGAATAGTGCTAAAAAGCACAGATGTGTGTATATATATATATATATATATATCAATCGCAGAATAATGCTAATAATATAGCCTGAACAGGATAAACTATCCCTATTTTGCAGAGAAAAATGTAGGTGGCTAGCTGTGGACTCGAACGCACATCCCCGTGATTACATGTCACGATGCTTTGACCGATTAAGCTAAACTACTCACTACAAATTCTTCTGCAAATTAAGATATATAAATCTCGCTTTATGAGACGCTCTCGTATGTTAAATTCAAATTACGACAAACGTAAATAAACAAACGAAGTTTGCTTTTTTAGAAGCGTTGAGGTGTCTTTTAGAAAGTTAAAGAAGTGATTTTAAATTCTCAATTATGTGTGTAGCTTCTGTAATTTGTCTAAGCATTGCGTCAGTTCTATGTGTGGACAATATTTTAACTTCTATGTTGTTGAGCGAGCCCCCGTGTTCCTACTCGACGTGCTGGTACAGAACCGATAAGCTCTTCTCTTCCTTAAATTCACTCCAATGCACATTTACCCGCTCTCCTATGCTCTGTGCTGTTTCCCCTAAACACGACGTTGTCTTGTTACTGCACCGCCCCTCTGTACATCTTATACTATAGACTAAATTCCTGGCTTTACAGTTTGTTTGTGGGCTAAATCTACATACAGTACAGTTCCTATCAGTACAGGGAGTTCTACTAAAATGGTAGGTTCTACCGATTAGGGATTTGTTAGGATTGCCTGGCCTTTCTACAACCTTAATTCTTGGCTTAAGTTTGTCTACGGCCCTTCTAAAGCGGTACAAGAGTTCGCCTCTAGAGGTGGTGTCGACGAACATGACACTCTGGTATTTGTGGCTATCATACCATGAGTTGGCCTTCCCTATTTTCTTCTTAGTGCTTTCAATGGTGTTCCTTGACTTGCTTCTGTAGAGTGGGCAAATCCCATTCCTATCGTTACGTATGATAGTTTTAAATTTCCTCATGTCTCCTTTGTATAGTCTGATCCTTTCTCTATGGCTGTATCCTGAGAACAAAATGCGGTGAACGAAATGTTGTATGTGTCCCTTTAACTCTGTAGAGTCGCACATGCAAGACACATTTCTCATTACTCTGACGAGGTCTGCCATCAGTATATTGAATTGGGCATTGTCCGCGATGGCTGATTTCCGGTGGATCAGGTATTTGGAGGCCATAGGTTTGGTATAGTGTGAATGAAGGATTTAGGTTTTTTATTCCCAGTTTACAGCCAGAGTTCTGTATTTAGTACTGGTAGTCTATGGTTAGAGTATTTCGTAGGGTAGTTTATCGTGACCTTAATACTCTGGTGGATGTAGTTAGCTTTTTGCTGGATGTTATCCATAGTATTAGTTACCATTTCTATTTCAAGAGAGTACTCACTTGAAGGGCCCTAGACATACTTAAGCTAAGAATTAAGTTTGTAGAAAGGCCAAGCTACAGATTCTTTCTACAGATGTCAACTCGGGATTTGCTGTTGCTTTCGGACAATTCATGGGGCACCCATTTTCCAAGTTTAAGAACCTTTCCAAGTTGTTGAAGATGACGATGAACAGTTTTATGGTTTGAAGTAAGCTTTATTGCCAATTCTTCAACTGATAATGCAGGATTTACTTCAAGTAATGCCTCAAGGGGCTTATCATCGAACTCAACTGAACGTCCTGTTCGATCTTCATGTTCAAGGCTGAAATCTCCACTTCTGAATTTTGCAAACCAACTTCTGCAAGTTCTTTCATTCAAGCATTCTTTCCCATAAACTGAGTGTATGTTTCGAGTCGATTCGGTTGCAGAGTCTCCTTTTTTGTACTCATAAAGCATTATGTGCCTGAAATGTTATTTGGATACTTCCATGTTAGAAAGGGTTTTAATTAAAGAAATTTTTATTCTATTATTCTGTAAAATAATATGTAATTAGTTTAAATGTACACAAATGCATAAAAATATCTTTTAATTCCATTAGACATTCTAAAATACTATTAAATTTTATTCAATTTAAAAAGAGGTAAAATCGGACAGAACTTATGGGATGACCTGATAGTATACTCAATTAATTATTGGAGTTTATTCAATTTATTGTTCGAGAGGATTTGAGTGTATACATCTTATTGTTCCAGCGCAGACTACGGATAGCTTTAGTGAACTCAACTTCATTATGAAGATCCGTTATAGCTGTTTCTATGTGAGATATCATGCTTCTAATCTAGCTCTGGTTTAAATTTATCCGAGTAGCCTGGCGGCATATTTTTTTAAATTATTTATTACATGTATCAATACTTACTTGATACGGTGAGTCTTGTCAGGCTTTGGTTGTCTCTTGTACTTTCCTGCTGTTTGACAATCAGCACAGTATTCATTACTTTGATCAGGTTATCTAGGACTAAGTTTCTCCACTGATTACAATTTTTGCGGCAAATTTATGTTTTTCCAAAGAACTTTGTGCATTAAACTGTCAGTGAAGATTGATTTCAAACAGTGCCAGACAAACTTATCAGCTGTTGGTAATTCGAAACTTGAAAAATCAAATATATATTACTGCTCTCCCTGCATCTATACAAGACAGCTACCAGTGAGTCATTTTACTAAGGTTATAAATATAAGCCCCGTCAAACTACAACATTCCATTAGACAGCGTGGTATTTAAACCAGCAATAGTACAGACAAGACAAAAAAATTTACGGTACGAAATACGATATCTGGTTTCATCATACAGGTGTTGACGGCATTATTTCTAGCGAGTTATTCATTATAACTTCCAGCGAAAGATCAATAAAATGTACTTTTAAAAAAAAAAATTCGCTTTGTATTCAGAATTTACACAAAGGTGAACGAAAAAGAAATGCAATTAAAACAAGTTTCAATTTTGTTTCGTATATTTCCTCAATTATTATTTCTTTGTTAACATTTAAAATTAATAAAGTCAGAGTAATGTTAATGTAATGCTACATTACAAAAACTAGAAAAAAATTCATTTAAATAATTTCTTTAGAAAAACTTAGAATGGTAAATTGATAATCCTCTTTCTCTTTGTTTTTCTCTTTTTACTTCACTCATTTTCCGACGCATACATTCCTAACCGTACATATTCACAAACACTCCACTCATTCAAACTCTGTTAAATCCGAGTTGCTTATTACTACTCGATGATGACTATATTTAAATTTAACTGCTTATGCTTGATGTGCTGTATAAAACGCAAACAAGGCATGCACCTGTTTAATAGAAGAGTTCAGATTGACTTGTGCAGGGTGATGAATTCCTCCCCCAAAGACGCATTCCGCTACTTACTGAAGTGGCCCGATGAAGACCCAGCGAGGTGCTTAAGTGAAGCACGGAGTCTGGTCGAGCGGTAAAATGTAAGGGGACAAGTGCCTCATATTGAAAGGGCTTGAGGCCCATAAAAAGAAAAGCGTAAGAGGCAAGTGCCTCATTTCAAAGACATAATAAATTGAGATTGTGAAGTAAGAGGTTTATAGCCTCAAATTGTAAATTTACGTATAAATTTATAAAAGAACAATGATTTAGCGAAGCAGAGTTCGGCAGGCGGCTTCTGTCTTCTTCCATTAATACCATCTTACTCATCATTAATCACATCTCATTAATGTGTTTGTCCAGCCAGCACCTACTCTGTGTACTGCCTTTATGACAAATAAAATGAAACAGAAGAGTTCAGATACGGCAAAGCAAGTATGTCTTTATACTGGGTGTTCTCAATGTATCTTTTCCCAGGTTTTCGTTTTTTTTTTTCCAGCACTGAAAATACGAAAGCTAGCAGTTCACAATATGTTATTCCTCTTTTAAAGACTAGCATTGTTCCTTTTAAATGTGGATATTAGGTAGTCTTTCAGTAGCTTCTTTGCACTGTAGTCAGGTATTCTATTGCTGAAGGCTATACATGATTCAATGAGGAAAATGAGAATCATATATTCATATTACATGGGTTCGCGTCTGTTTATTGGGAATTCAATATTTCTGGTCTTGGTTTGATAGAAGTCTACCGCTGAATTCTGACTTCAGATCATATCAGAACTAAAATAATCTTCTTATGTTATTTAAAGTCATCCAGTAGCATGGTATGACGGTTCTGTGTATACTAAACTCCGCATCCATGCAGGAGTTTGGACTGTTTCTAAGGAATGCAAACATTTGAAGTTTGCTGCTGTCTTGTATATCATCGTCACATACCATTGTTGGGAATGTTGGTTCTTAGTTATACGTATGCAAAGACTGAAAAACTTGTTATCGTTGATGTTATGTTTTGTTTTTAGATCTAGAAAGTGCAATCCGAACAGGTTTTAGGGTGCCAGTGACAGATGATCGTATATCAAAAACTGTTATAGATAATTTCATAAACTGTAATATTAGCTGATGTTATAGGTTGTTGTGAATCTGTAGCTCAATAAAATGCTCTGATATAAGCTTGTTGATAACGAGCAGCCTTCTGATGCTGAAGATGTGAAGTTCGATACGGAGGTTATCAGACATTTCCAACAATCTGTATTCCCATGTAGTTTCACAGTTAACTAAAGTGCACAGGAACCAGTACAAAGCCATTTTTCAGATACTTTTTTATGGACTAAAGAATATAGACTTTCAGTTTAGAATAACCATACCGGCTATAAATCTTGTATAAAATTGCAAAACATTTCTCGAGTGTTTAAAAGGGAATTTTCATATGATTTAAGTATTATGCTGCTGTCTTGTATATCTTCGTCACATACCATTGTTGGGAATGTTGATTCTTAGTTATACGTATGTAAAGACAGAAACTATAGAGATTGAAACGATATTAGAGATTAAATAACGTGGGGTGGATATCTAAAATATCTAAAATTCATTAAATGTATATCAATAATGAATTTCCGCTCCATCATTTTAAATTCTGTTCTCGTTAGGTGGTCTTGATATACATTTTTCTTGAGTCAACATAGTTATTTCCTGTAATAGATTAAAATTAACCAAGAACACAGTAAACATCTCTTCAAAACATTAACCACATGACTAAGTAAGAAAGTAAATGAAAACTTCGAAATTAGTAAAATTGGCTGAGACCATAAAGAGCCTGACGTATATTTTTCTATAAGTTTTCGTTACTCGATACTTGTGCCTTTGTCTTTTATCGCTTCTGTCTCACTAGGCTTAACAAGAAGTAGCATACTTTTTGAACAAATAGGAAATTTTATTCTTCAGCATTAATGTTAAAATCGGTTGCAGTAGCCTCGTGAAGCCCCATGAAATTGAATCTGCGAGCCGGATTCAATTAATGTACATGAATCAATTTTGAAAATTATACTTTATACAATTTTTTATACTAACATTGCAATTCCAAATATTGTTTGGGAAGGAAGAAAATTAAGCTTGTGTTGGATATCGAATAATAGACAGAAACATTTATTCCTTTTATGTCCATATTTATCATGTTTGTTTTTGAAATATGTAAACAATTTATTTATTTTAACCAGGCATCTGGGTAATAAAAGGGAAGAGAATTGTAAAGAGAAACGTTGTATAAATATAAATTCAAAAGAACTAAAATAGTTAAACTTCGAAACGAAACCCTATAGAATTTTACAAGATGACTTGCCTCGGCTAACTTATGTGATCGTTTTGATTAACAAAGTATACTGTGACATTCTTTTACACTGATATATCCCACTGAATAAAGTAAGAAGGCATAACGGTGTTTGGTGATTTAACTACGTATTCTCTTTTCTTAGATATTCATTTAAATCTATATTCTTTTTGTTCGATACTCATCTTAGATATAAAAAATATTTATCCACTTCTCATACTGTCATTCCCCCTTTGTTCTCACAAAACACTAAAATACCTAACATTTGCTTCTGTTAGAATTGAGATCATCACGATTGCCCTCATTTGTATTGATTATATTTCAGTAAAATATTTCATGAAATCTTTTATTCATTTATTTCCATGTTTATAGGTGATTACACACAACTTTCCATAACTGATTAAAAATCACTTTACCTAAGTCGGCTAGCGATTCAGCCGTTGACCAGTAAGATAACTCTTCAGCTGCATATAGGAGTTCCATGTGCTAGAAGAGAAGATGCTGTCAAATTTCTTTCAAATCACCACAAATCCTCATTATAGCCTACCAAAAAGGCAGCTGTGTTGGACAATATTGTGCTGGATATACAAAATGACAACAGCTGGAACATATTCTATTCTGAAGTATGTTAAATTTCAGATAATGAAGGTCCGAAAAATAACAATAATATTAACAAATTTACTTATCATGGTAGAGCACGTGCAAATGAATAAGTGATTAACGATAAGGATGTGTGACTAACCTCACTCCAAACCAATTTTGAAAATATACGTTTTGGAATGTTGTGTAGTTATAGCAGTCAAATCTTGAAACTACTTGGTTCACATGATTTCTAAGTAGATAGAAACTACAATTCTTCGTGATAATTATATCACCGACGTTGTTTAAGAGCAAAGCTAAAAATATGTTCTGGTGGTGAAACATTAAGAAATATTCTCAACGCGTGATTGTTCTATTAACTTTCGAGGTGAAGAAATTTAATGTTCTGTTGCTTGTTGTCTTAAATGGAATTTCTCTTAAAACACGGTAATTACATTAGTACAGCGTGTAGTTAGACTTCTCTATGTCTCTTGATTCTGTAAGTATCAATTTACAGAAGTTAGTGAACTTGAAATAATATTGAGATTTGAAACTGCAGACAATTCCAGAAAACTGAAATCAGGATTGAAATTTAAAGAAAAACATCGTCGCTGTACGTATAATGTACACGAAGGTGAAGTGTACGATATAACATACTTGGATGTATCAGACACACAGAGCGTCTATTTCTAAGTCTTCTACATTATATATTTTGGCATTGATTGAGTGAGGTAGTTGAAACATCTTACTTTCAATAAATCGTTTATATTCTGACAGATTTTTTTTTTCAACACATGAAAGGAAACGTTCAAGTAGGAAAAATTTGGAGAGGGTTCACAGAATTTATTTGCCAGGAATGAGGCATATGCGAATGTAATACTGTTAAGTGTGATGTCAAGAATAAAATATTTGAGTGTAGTGACCTGTCTTTATATAATCAATGTTTGAAAAGAAGATAGTACAATTAGAAATTGCAGAGATTTTCTCAAATTCCGACGCATGTATACTAGAGTGGGCCTCGAGACAAATTTAAATTGTTGGCCTGAGGTGTATATAGATAGCATAAACGCTATCTGCTAATGCACAAGAGTACAGCACAAATAAGAAATTCAAATTGTGAGTAAGAAGCAGCTCAATATTATAAATATTATCGATATCACACACACACACGCTCAGATACAAACATACACAATAAGCACACATACACAAATACATTCACATACATATGTAAACGTTGATTTACATAATTATTCGTAATGCGATTTTAAACATAATTATGCTAGTAGTTGTTGTGTATATCACAGGAAATACCTTTGAAGGATTCCGCAGATCCTTTCTGCAGTCTTTAAAAAGGAAAGCCATAATGGATAATGTAGTCATGGATAAACGGAAATATCGTAGGTAAAACATATCTGATTATACGTAACTTCGAACAGAATTAATCTGAAACTAAACAACAAAGATAGCAACAGAACCAACTTATGATAACCAATTTACTTAACTATACTTACATGTGTTAGTGTGTGTGCCTCTGTGTGTCACTGTGTGCATGTGAAGTGTCGATGTGTATGAATATATGTCTTTGCGTGTCAGTGTTATAGTACAGAAGGAAGATTTTGAGAAGCCGAGTGTATGAAGAAGATATATGTATCATGCGCCTGTTCGGAGAAACAAGGCGTCCACACTTGAAGTACGGTACTCAGAACATTCAAGAAATTACATTTCTACAGTGTTTGCTTGCACACGGATTATACATCTGTTTAAATCCCTGTTACAACTTCCCTGTTGGAATTTGATGGGTAGAAACAATATGAACAATTTATAGGCGAAAATCAATATTTAAAGGTAACATGACCGCTTCCCAAATTAGAAATCGTCTTATCTCTATGTATTGATGAAAATTATATTGGCCAATAATTATAAAACGAAAGGACAATGGAAATAAGAAGTTTGCTTTACAACTACACGATTCCAGGTTCAGTCTTACTGTGTTGCACACTGGTTGATCATAGCCTTGTGAGTAGACTCAGTTGACGTAAATGGAAAGAAACCTGCATGTATATGTCAATGTGCGTGCGTGCGTGTGTGTGTATGTGTACATGTTTTGTGCGCGCGCATTTGTGTGTGTGCGTGCGTTTGTGTTTATGTTATGTTGTATACATACATACATATATATATGCATATATATATACATACATACATATATATATATATATATATATAAACATACATATATAAACATACATATATATAAACATACAAACATATATATAAACATACATACATATATATAAACATACATATAAGCATAAATACATACATATAAACCAGATGTTGAAGAGATGAAGAAAAAACGACAGACATGTTAAAAGTCATCACTTCGCAAGAGTTCCAGCCCTGCTTCGAACAATCCACTGATGCATTGCTTCCAATGGAGGATACTTTGAAGGCGAGAAAATGTGTAAACATGTATAAACTAAGTGAATAAAATAATTCCGGTTCCTTTTGGGTACCCTCTCGAATATATTTTATCCATCTAGTGCAATATGTCTATAGTATCTATATTCCTACATTCACACGCAGACACATAAATACTCACACATGTGCACTCACACGCGTACACACTAACAATTTCACACACACACACTTGTGTGTATGGGTGTGAGCGTGTGTATGTGTGTGAAACTGTGCAGTTCGTACCGATGTTAGAAATCAATATTATTGGAAGAAATATTTGTAAGCAAAAATTAAAAATTTACAGATCTCTATGTAAAGAATTGCATAAATAATGTTTTGTAAATTTACTCTCTAACTCTCTTTCTCTGATCTATGACAATCCTAAACACTGTAGCTTTATAGTCAAGTCAGCTTTGAGAGAGCGTTGCTATGGACTAAATCACTAGTGGCCAGTTCAGTTCATAGTAAACTTTTTAAAGACTTCAATGTCTTTTGGGACTCACCAGCTGAAAATCCCGCCAACAACTAACGACTGCATGACTGCGTAACCAGGCAACACGGAATATATTTCTTTTATAGTTCAGAAACAGCCATAATCGATAATTGATTGTTCTTCTTTTTCTCCTTCATCTACTACCTTGCTTTTGTCCTTCTCAATATTCTGTTTGGAATCTCGTTTCATGACAGCTGTTTTTAGAAACGTGGTTTATTTGAAATTTAAAGCATAAATGAAAATATAAATTGCATTTCTGTGATTGTCCATGTTACGTATTAAATATTAGGGAGTCTGCAGCTTTATCCAGATCAATAATGTGGATTTCTGCACATCGATATTGAAATTCCACCGCACTTGAGTGCTTTAGATTTTGGTTGGCAGTTTACCAATATCAGTGACCTCGATATGAAAATCATCATAAATGTTAGAGCTATATTATTTACGATTATTTTTGCTGATTGAAGAAAGAAGGCGATCCTCTGTTTAAGGAATGCATGGGGAACTACGAAAGTTTCGGACCTTTTTTATGTTTCTTCACTTGTTCCATCTGTCCTTCTGAAAACAGCATACACATATTCCACCCTATTATGTTCTGATATCCATTTGTACACACCAATCTTGATGTCTTCCACTTCGTTACCATCCCGATTAGCTCCTTGTTGTCCTCGTCCATCATTATGCAAGTGTAGTTTACTTCATGGGGAGGGGAATTGTTTGTGCTTTGTTGTGTCAGCGATTCTTATTTTTCTTTTAAGCTTGTCTAGGAGGGGAATGGGTGGGTTCGGTGTCAATAGGGAGAGGGTGGGTCTCAGAGGGTATGGGTGAAGTGATCAATGTTTGGGGTTCCACATTATACTTTTTGTCTTCTTCCTTTTCCCATCTGCCATTTTCCATTCTGCCTCTCTTTCATCCTCTTTTTCTTTTTCCTCTTCTTGCTTCTTTTCCGGCATTTCTTCTGTTGTTCGCTTTTGTAGAGGGCAGTGTGCTCTAATGTGGCCTTTTTGGCCACATTTAAAACAGCGTGGAGTCCTGCCCTCTACTCACACTTTCAATATTTTGTGGCTTGGAGGATGGCCACCTCCTTCTCGCTACCAAAGAGCATAGCCGCCACGACCCAAGCCACATCAATTTCTAGTGGAATTCGCTCTACGCTTATCCTTGATGTCCTTCTTCCCATATATGTAGGTAGAAGCACCATTTTATCTGTTGCGTTCTCTATTGTTTTAGCTTCCGACTTGAATAATACTATTATGGATCCAAATTTACTCCCTCTGACCAGATACGTAATGTATGGCCAGACCGAGCACAATGCCTTTTCAAAGATCCTTTCTTCCACATTTTCAATTCTCCTGTTTTCCATTGAGTATACTTTGTATATCACAATTTTTCTGTCAATCTTTTCTATTTTCTTCTGGAGTGGTGATAAATTAACGTCACCACCTATTCTGGTTACCGTTCTTCCGTAACTTTCCATGTTGGAGAGGTCTACCTCCCTCTTCCTCACCTCCACCGCCTCTGCTAAACTTTTCTTTTCTAAAACTTTGTCCATCCTTTCGACAGTATGAACCAACCCCTCTTCCGAAGAAGAAACTTCGGAACCGCTAAATTCCGAATAGCACATTCTCGTAGCTTACCTCTCGATATTCTCGAGAGAAAGCACAACTTTAAACCGCTGCTAAAGCAGCACAAAAACAACTGACAATTTAACCAACAATAACTTTAACAGCAACTTTAAACATTAACTAACCTTTAGTACAACAAATTTACCACTGCAACTTCACTCGACTCCGAACTCTGAACTCACTTGGATCGTTGCTATTTATACTTTACTCGGACCAGTATGTCACGCCCCTTTTGAGATTTCGACTACTGTGAGAGAGGGGAATTTCTTTTATCTTAATTTTCTTTTCTTTTCCAGCACATCTCCCTCTTTTTTTTTTTAGCTATTGTATCAAATTTAATATCTTTTTCGTTTAGGTATTATTTCCATATTTTCAGTCTGTTTTCGTATTTCCATCTTTATACTTGTGTTGCAAGACTGCGCCTATTCCGTACTCCGAAACATCAGGCGCTACAACAATGTCCATTCTAGGATCGAAATGCGTTAATGACAAGTCACAAATTAGTATTTTCTTTATGTGTTCAAATGAGTTTTGACACTTTACTGACCAATTCCATTTTGCTTCTTTTTTTTTAGTAAATCGTATAATGGTGCTCTCAATTTATGTATATTTGGAATGTACTGTTGGTAGTAATTTACTAGGTCAAGGAAAGATTGTAATGTCGGATCAACTGAGTGCCAACAACAACACATATATATATATATAGATATACATATATGTGTGTGTTTGTGCGCATGTGTGTGGAAGTGCGTGCGCGCGCGCGCGTAAGTGTTGTGTCAGCGAGAAACGGCGGCATGTGAATTTTTTATAAATAGAATTATAAACCTCCACCGTATATTGACTATACAAAATAGTCTAATGCTAGTGCATAAATACACACACACACACACACACACACACACACACATACATATTCATGCACGCGCGCACATGCATACAGACACAAACACACTCACACACAGACACAGAGACAGACACACACACATACACACGCACATACACATGCAGACACACACACATACACACACACACACAGACACACACAGACACACACACACACACACACACACACACACACACACACACACACACACATATTTCTACCGGCAATTGGATTTTGTTATTTTTCTTTAGATTAGATTGTTAGGTATTGCAGCTTTGCAAAATTGGTGATTGGATTATATATCTAGTACCTCTATCAGCTCTGAAGTTTCTACTGCATTGATAACTAGGGTGATTCGGCAACTTACTGGTGATTACTACAATAATAGTTTCAATACCATTATGGTCACTGCCTCGTAGTAAAATAGGGCGAACATGAGAACATTTATATTAGAAAGGTCTGTTGCAGTTGCTAGTTTTCGTGTGTACATTTTGATAGTGGCAACATTTTAAGTTTTCTTCAGCAATTCAGAAAGCTGTCTGAAAAATGAATTTTTCAATGGAGCAGCAATTATTTTGATCTCTTCACTGATTGAAACAGTTTCGACCACAAGCAAATATTTTTCGACGTTTCTGTTTTCTTGTCTCTTTCAATATTTAGATATAATATCATAGCAAAGTGAAACTTTTAATTGTAAAGCTAAAGAGTTTTTTTCTTTTAATATTTTTTGAGATTTTGGACTTGTAAAGTCAGTTACAACGCTTTTCATGGCCTCATGCAAAAAGTCAATATCAGATGCTATCTCAAGGAAAACTCCCATTTTTGATCAAAAATTAATTAATCAATTTACAAATTTATTGTATTAATGATGCGAAAAGAAACACATGTCAAAGAGATTCGCACTACAGTTAGTTGAGATTATGGCTATATTTGAAAGGTGAAAATTTATTCGTTGTCAGATTTGTAGATGCTTGCACAGTTATTTCATAGTTCTCTAGTTAGCGCAAACTGTAATCTACCACTATAGTTATGGAAATTTTTAGCGACACCTTAGCTTACGTAAGTTACAGAAAGTTCATTAGGAGATAGCCGTTTAATATGCACCCACGGAACTTAAACATAGTAAAGATGTCGCTACCAGTTAAGCGCTTACGATAAGATCATTAGTCTTTTTTTCAGCATAAGGTACTAATATCACCAACTATTGATGACAGTTTTTGTCATAATTCATAATGTAAACACTGTTCATTTTAGGAAGTTAGTGCATCTACAAACCTATCATGTCATAACTTTTGTTTCATAATAAAGTGCATTATTTGTTTCACAGTGAAATACTGTCTCGTGCTTACGAACTGAAAACTGAATTGGGACTGTTTTTTCAATGCTCATTTTCAGTAAACATTTAACTGGTTACAATTGATATGCTTTATTCGAATACTTCATTTATATATAATTTCATTGGTTTATTTCATTCAGAAATAAGGTCGCCAGAAAAATAAATCCAGAAAATAATTTTCATTTTCGACGAGCAAAGTGTGTCCCTTTCTCAGACAGCTGGCCTCGCGGAAAAAATGTTATACACAGAAGAGGATTAAGTATGTTTCGTCATCTTTTTGTTATTATGTTTCGGTATTTTATTTATTTATTGGTAGTGGTGGTGGTGGTGGTGATAGTGGTGGTTGGTGGTTGAGGGCGTCATGTATCGTAATTTTTGCAGCGCGTTGATGTCAGTGTAACGCAAGTCTTTCTGATTAAGTGCGAATTCTCCCATTGGATGAACTCATAGCCTTACTTCATTCTGATTTTCTCATAGTTTTTCTTGGTAAAAAATATTGAGCTGGCGTGCCTTCCCCACCTGGATGGCTGTTAGCTCACCAGGAGCTCATCTGTCATTTGACAGGTATAGTTTTTAGACTTGCTAGGTATCCAGACGCCCTCCTCATAAGAGTAGCAACACACTCCAAAGGGGGAGCCAGTTTAGTCGCCGGCTACTCGACTTTGAAAGACGTAGGCTTGTTTTATTTGGTACCCATAGCAGGTCTCAATAGTCTGTGATGATATTGCAGACCCGACTTCACTATAGTACAGAGTAGTTGTATTGCAGTCTCTAATGACTGAGCATGTAATCATTTGTTCACTTGTTCACTACTTATCCTTTCTGGGCCATCAGTAATTATCTAAGTGACGTTGCGGCATTATTTCTCGATTCTCACAGTAAACTAATCTCATTGCCGCAGAAGTAAGTAAATTGATTGACATATCCGGCGACATGACAGTGAGATCAACATTTACAGAAATATCGATTGACATTTTCAAGATATCGAAGAAAATGAATATTCAGAAATAGCAGATAAATACCAAGCTTTAAAAGAGTTAATAGCTTTTCCTATCACAAACTTTTGAAAGCTGGGATCCATATTGTTAACAAGAAGAAGCAGCGCTATTGTCGATTTAATGTTGCACATAGCACATCTCTTTCTCAAATATTGCACTACAACTTGTGAGTATATTTGGTAGACGGAAACTGAAAGAAGACCGTCGTATATGTATATCTATGTATATGTACGTGTTTGTTTGTCTGCATTTGTCTCCCCATCATAGCTTGACAACCAACGTTGGTGTATTTACGTCCCCGTAACTTAGCGGTTCTGCAAAAGAGACCGGCAGAATAACCACTAGGATTACAAAGAATAAGTCCTGGAGTCGATTTGTTCGACTAAAGGCGGTGCTGCAACATAGGCGCAGTCAAATGACTGAAACAGATGAAAGACTGAAAATAAGAATACATACGTATATATATATATATATATACATATACATATATA
>NC_068981.1:59836654-59839836 GCF_001194135.2 Octopus bimaculoides
TATATATATATATATTCAGAAGATGCACACCATTGAAATATTAAAAGTTTGCCACTCTCTCATCGCTAACGAGCAGCCCCATATTTTAACAAATGATCTACCGGAAATAGATAGTTCAAGCACAAAGAGAAGTATGCTACAAATTTAATGAGACACCTGTCTTCTATGCAGTTTACAAATTTCATTAAGTTGTAGTGCAAATATTTTCGAAAGAGATGTGTTATGTGAAACATTACAGCGGCAATAGCGCTGCTTCTTCTTGTTAATGATGTGGATTCCAGCTTAGTATAGTACTTTAGTTGAGGCACCAGAATTTAGTGCGGTCTTCTCCATACAATTTCAAAGTAAGGTGATTAAAATCAAAATAAGCAACAAGAATATCCACAAGCATTGCAGTACGATCGTTTCATGCAGCTCCATTTAATTGAACAACGCAATCATTACATCAATTTAAAATGCAGAGCAATCCTCAGCTGCACAAGGACATAGAATTTAGTTAAATTAGAACAAATGGACACATTTACTATAATTATACCTAAAATCTCCAAGAAGTTAAGGAGATAGACAAAGAACATGTTGTCTTCACTTCGGCATAGAATTATCAAGAAGACTCTCACTGTCACTGATTTTATTTTTTTTATGGGGTAAGTTTTAATTTATAGACTAGTTTATCAGATCTTTGTATATCTAAGGCTGAGGAGAATAAAGGGCAATATCTGTTAGGAATAGGGCTGAAGGAGCAGACAGAAATCATAGTTGCTTTGTGTGTGTGTGTATAAACTAGGCTATTCTTCAGGCTCCGTAATCACCATTTTTCTAGAGTCAACTGGATTTTGTTCCTTTTTGTTAGCTGTTACAGCGTTGCAAAATTGCTGTCTTGCTTATTATATATCGAACACTTTTATCAGCTCTTAAATTCTACCACATGCACACGCGCGCTCGCACACACCACGATACGCTGTCACACACAAACACACACACACACACACACACACACACACACACACACACACACACACACACACACACACACACACACACACACACACACACACACACACACACATTTGTTTGTGAATGTATACCAGCGATTATGTACTCGTTCAGAAAAGTGAAAACTTCATTTCTATGAACTGTCTGCCGTCGAAATATGTGAAATCAGTCATAAGCTCATTGGCGTCTAATAAATAACAATGCTACTGTACACATAATGCATGATAATCAAGCTAGCAACAATAATAAATATGCATAACGTGATTATTATTTATATTCGTATTATTATCATTATTAAAATGTTGAGTTTGCAGAATCGTTAGCGCGTGGGACAAATAACATAGTTGTATTTCTTCTGGTCTTTTACTTTCTATGTGCAGATATTGCTGAGTTCAACATTGTCCTCCATCTTTTCAGGGTCAATAAAATAAATACCAGTTGAGGACTGTGGTCAATATCATCGACTAAACCCCTCTCTCGAAATTTCAGGCATTGCACTAAAATGTAAAGCAATCGATGTAAGATGACGTGGTGGCAGAATGGTCTGCGCATCGGATGCTACTACTTTGAGGCATTTCTCTGACCATTTCTTTACATTGTGGTTTCAAGTTCCATTGAGGTTAACCATGCTTTTTATCCTTATTTGGAGGCTACAATAAATGCCAGTTGAACACTGGAGTTGATATAATCGACTAGCTCCTCAACCTCCAAAAAAGCATCAAATTTTTAGGGTCATGTAACCTATAGTAGGAAGAATTATATCCTTAATTTTACCAGTGATGATAAATTTTTAAGTATGTGAGAAATATTTCAGCTGTAACCTTGGAAATTTATAACTATGTACTATTAACCATTGTTTTCAAAGAAATTATAACAGCTGTTACAGTCATCTTTCAATTTATACTTTTGATGTTATATTTTGCTTTGTTTTTGTCATTTTTCGTAGAAATATGTACCAAATCTTATAAAATATCTCTTAGTTTATTGAAAAATAAACAACAATAACAAATAACAATAACAAAACATCCTCTGGTAAACGAAAACAAAAACTGAGGAAAAACGATTTAAGAAAAGAAAAGAAGGAACAACCAATAATAGAAGATAAAAATATATAAAAAGAGAGGTTATCTTCATTGAAATTGAAAGTATTATTTCTGAAACCACCACTTCAAACATTTCTAAGAAAATAAAATATCAAATACAATTACAAGAAGATCTCAACATCGATAGCAAAGTGGTATTGTTATTTCTTCTCTAGATTCCTATAATATTCAAGATCGGGGAAAAGGAGATAAAAGGAGTTATATGAAATGTTAGGCTTACAATAACCACAATTATAACGACAGTGGAAACAGATTATTTCTATACTTTCGAGGAATATTTCGGTAAATAAAAAAAAAGCTCACATAGTATTAGGATATAATAACTTATTTTCCCCGACGATTTCAACGTGCGTGAAATCGACCGCAAGTTCGAAATCAATGAGACAATTGATTTACGGTATTCAGAGAAGAAATAAATAAAGTTTTGGTCCAGCGATTGGTGTAAAGGTAAGGACACAAATCGATAACTTCAAACTATGCAGTTCTTAATCAACTATCGTAATTCTGTTCAAGAAAATCATTCACACTTCAGTTTAAGTAGGAAAAAAAGGTTTCTCCTTTGTAAAACATACACACACACACACACACACACACACACACATGTATGTCCAAGAAGGGCCGCTTACTCTCAACACGTTCACAATAATTAATGCATATGAATTTACTCTATAGACCAAATCTCACTCTTTATTCATGTATGCATATATATATACATCTATCTATCTATCTATCTATCTATCTATCTATCTATCTATCTATCTATCTATCTATCTATCTATCTATATATGTCTCTCTCTATATATATATGCCTGTCTGTCTATCTATATGTGTGTGCGCGTGTGTATGTGTATATTAATATATGATATGTACATATGCATACATACATACATACATACATATAAATATATATATATAAACTTAGAAATAGATACTTGGCGTTCAATCGTGTGGTAAGTAGCTTGCTTACGATCCACATGGTTCCGGGTTCAGTCCCACTGCGTGGCACCTTGGGCCGACCAAAGCCTTGTGAGTTGATTTGATAGACGGAATCTAAAAGAAGCCCGTCGTATATATGTATATATATAT
>NC_068981.1:59839946-59841999 GCF_001194135.2 Octopus bimaculoides
TGCATGTATCTGTGTTTGTCCCCCACAACATCGCTTGACAACCGATGCTGATGTGTTTACGTCCCCGTAACTTAGCGGTTCGGCAAAAGAGCCCGATAGAATAAGTGCTAGGCTTACAAAGAATGAGTCCTGGGGTCGATTATCTCGATTAAAAGGAGGTGCTGCAGCATGGCCACAGTGAAATGACTGAAACAAGTAAAAGAGTAAAAGAGAGAAAGAGTATATATACACACACACATGCATATATTGATACCGGACGTCACCAACAGTAAACAACATGAAATACGAAAACAAATGAGCTCAATACGCACACAACGAGAGAAACAAATGGAAAGCAGGACAATTAACATAAAGAACGACACTTCATCAGTTGTCGGCTATCTATCTACTCCTCATTTCGAGCATTAAACGACAATACGAGTCTTCGAAGACAGTTGCTCCCATAAGTGCCAAAATAAAAAGTTGGGAACAAAAACCGGACAGTGGCGACAAAGAAGGAAACCGAACGAAGACAAACGTGGGTGGGGTCGTTAGACCAGAGCGAGGGTAAAATAGCGAACGCTGGAGAAATGTATTCTTTGATAAGAGAAACGATAGAAGAAATAGATAGGATACATGCAGTCCGTAAGACAGTCCTGAAAAAAAAGAAAGATTATCACGTGAGGAAAAGAAAGATGGACGATGGTCACATGTGAGCAACGAGACAGAGAAACGAGAAAAGACGGAAGAGAGAGAGACAGATAGAAAACTGTGAAGGGGAGAAAAAAGAGAATTAGAGAAAGGATGAGAATTAGAGAAACGATAGGAGAAAAAGCAGTATAGAGTAGATTCGACTCTATATCTATGTTTGGGAAAAGGAAAATGGCGCTTGCAGACCAGTTACCCTATTTAGCTCGAAAGGGCCGTAACAGTGTACATTAAGTGAGCTATTGCATCTTTTCTTGTGTTGATTTTGGATAATGTTTAAGAATGTATTAGCATATAGCCTTGTGCGTTGTTGGAGGTTTTATAGTATTAATTTTCTTCATATTATTTCTTTTTATTCCGAAAACACGAATCTCCAGCCTATCGTCATGCAATATTAATGTTAGCGTAATTTTTTTCCATCGAGGTTCCACCAGTCCGGACATATCAAAGTTGATATCAGAACTTGAAGTGTCATATTTTGGAGCTGTTATTAAGATATGAATAATGGTGAAGTTTATTTTAGTTCCATAATACTTTATATTAGTCTGTTTGCTAGGTTTTCTAGAATGCTTACCTGTTTTTGTATATGTTATTATTCACTCTAGTTCATATTTTGCACTTTATGAGTGATAAACTTTCATTTTTGTCTATTTGGGATTGTTATTACCGTTTAAGTTTCACAAAACGATCGTTAAACCCGAAGGTTTTAAATGAAAGACAATAGCGATGACCAAAATCTCAAAATACACAGGTATTGAACTAAATACTGTAATACTCAGTAAACCATTCTATTTATTGCCCCATATACTCTACATTATTCTTGCATTTACTATATACAATCAATAATAATTGTCATATCAGTAAAATGTCATTATTAAAGATAAGAATAAGACAAAATTAATGAAAATTCATAAAGGCGAAAATTGGATTATGCCATAGGGAAAGTTACTGATTAGGTAATAGACAATATTATTATATCAATGAATTCATTCTACTTCATTACAACTTAGATGTAAATTTAGAAAGTTTGAAATGATTATATTATATTAAGACGAATTTAAAATGAAGCGTAAATAAAATATAACTGAAAATATAATTACTGGAAGAATGAGATCAGCAATTCTAAATAACTGGTAAATGTAATAAATTTAAAAAAATACAAAATAAGACCATAAAATAATAAATTAAAACAGGAAAGAAATAACAAACTTAGAATTCAAATTTTGGTAAAGATTCGGATATTGTTATATTACCTTCTTAATTTTATCAGCCGCGGCAATTATTGTAGAAAAAGCGCTGTCTGAAAGTAATTACAATACGTGACTGCTTATATCTGTACGTACACACACACACACACACACACACA
>NC_068981.1:59842173-59843113 GCF_001194135.2 Octopus bimaculoides
ACACACACACACACACACACACACACACACACACACACACACACACAAATATATATATATATATATATACATACATAAAAAAGTGTTCGCTTCATCCATCCGAACGGGGAACACCTAAAGAGAAGCTGCGTAGGCTTGTAGCAACACGATTTATTGTGTAATAATACAATTTATAGCATGTTTATAACAGTACACTTTGTAGTAATAAACCATGATGTCCGCTCCAATGTGGTTATTTGTTGTAGTTTAATTAATAATGTTAGTGCTTAATCCTTCCTACAATTAATATTGAATGAATGTGGTGATATCTAAGGTATGTTTGGTCCCAAACAACACTTATTTTAGTGCTGTTGACACCGCCGGATTGAATGATGCTGCCCAGGTGTCGAAATCATAGTGATATCCGTAGGGTATCTGATGAAGGAGGTGTGTTCGATTGTTGGTATGACTGTTATTGTATGTGTGGAATTGTTTTATAAGACATCTATTTGATATGTGTGTGTGTGTGTGTGTGTATTTGTGTGTGTGTATGTGTGTATTTGTGTGTGTGTGTGTATTTGTGTTTGTGTGTGCGTGTATTTGTATGTGTGTGTGTGTATTTGTGTGTGTGTGTGTGTGTGTATTTGTGTGTGTGTGTGTGTGTGTATACACTGTTCATGTTATAAGAATTTTATAAACATTCGAGAGTAAGTGAAATAATTTTTGGAATATTAGATCTCGATGCACATCACATAAATCTATACATAACAGTATGTAAGCATTAGAGGGAGAAACTCAGAGAATTCCTTTAGGGTTCGAATCCCTATCTCCTGAAGATATAGCAGGAGTTCTACCAGTAGGTCTCAATAATCCATCGAATTTTCCGTTCATTTTAGAAACTTCATTCTTACCGGCGGGAATCCTTTATTTTTGACATCATAGGAATTTTATAAACTTCTCA
>NC_068981.1:59843752-59849724 GCF_001194135.2 Octopus bimaculoides
CACACACACACACACACACACACACACACAAACTCACATATATCTTAACACACACTGGCATATATATATATATACATATGTGGATGTATGTGAGCATGTGTATGTTTATATAAGAAAATGTGTCCAACATAGACATTTTGACAGAAATACAAATATATAAAAGAGCAGAAAGATAGATATACCGCCCAGTGCAACATGGTGAGTTAGCGGACGAGTGTAAGCGCCCTAGTTGATCTGATGACACTGATGTCCACGAGGAAAATGAAAGAGAATGTGAAGAAATTATATATGACCGTAAAGTACTAATAGTAGCAGTGTTGAATATGGCGGTGACCAACCCCGACGTGTTGTCATATTTAGAGGCTTCAGTGAAGATGTGGGACTTTGGTGATTTTGAAATTGTAATGACGATGATAAAACTAATCTAGCAACAGTGGTGGTGGTAGATGGAAAAGATAGATGTAGTGGTGTGATGCTGATATGATGAAAAAGAAATGTCGAAGAAGATGGCGGTAATTGTGAGAATGGTGGATGTTTAAGTGATGATTGATGACTGTACGAAAGTAGCTGCTGATAATGGTGAGGTTATGCTACTGGTGGTTGTGCTAACAGTGATAGCGGTCATGGGGAACTTGACTGTTGATGCAGTAGAGATGGTTGTGAATGTGGTCGAGGTAGTAATGAAGATGCTGATAGTGCGGTGATGATGATGTTAACGATGATTAATGATGATAATAATGTCATGGGGATGATAATGCTGGCGATCGAACTATTACACATAACGTTGATGTTTTGATGATAATTGTTATGATTGTCTTGATTTTGTTAGTGATGGTAGATGAGAATTAGTCGGTTAGTCTACTTAATGATGGTGGTGACGGCGGTAGCGCTGAAGAAAGGAAAACACTAAAAATTCGCCAAAGTGACATGATGAGGTTAGTGGGTGAAACAGGTAAGATAATGTGCTGGTGGACATTCATGCAAATCACAGGAGACCTACATACCTACATCCAAGCAAATATACAGACATGCATACAAGCCTACTAACATATATACATACATATGTACGTAGATGCAAACTAAGGAATACATAGATATATACTCGGCAGCACTGGACATTACTATTAATATATATACTTACAACTAAGCATACACAAATTTAGCAACAGACATGTAAACATACACTGACATAGGTTCGCAAAAGAAGGTGCAGTACATGTACCCATGGTTGTTCCCGATCTCTGTCTGTAGTAGTCATTATTAAATATAAATTAATTATTTTCTAAGATAAATCTCAGTCCTTCTATTACAAGTTCTTTATTTATGCGAGTTGGAAGTTCAAAGGAGTAGTTGCTTAGCCAGAAAGTTATTCGTTTCTATTCCTAAGGTGTAGGGGATGTTTGAAGAAAGGTTGACTAATTCGAAGTATACTAGTAGGGCTTTCTTATTGACTGTTTTTTTGGGGTAGTTATAGATGGATGGATGGATGGATTTATGTCCGTCTATATGCAAGTATAAGCTTTGGAAAACTTTCTTGGTACATCACAATACTTGAAAATAGATTTTCTAAAATTAGCAATTGTTAATTATATAAAGAATCTATAAAGAAAGGAAATTAGAGAATGGTAACAGAAAGTTTATGTGTAAGCACTTTCAGTATTGGCACGCATATTGTAAGGTAATCCTTATAGAAATAAATGTTTTCAGTAGCTCTTCTCATTATTGTTGATTTAATTGAGACTCAAATTTATATGATAATCTTATTTTCTCATTCGTTATTGATTATTTTCGTTGTTGATTTTCGCTATTGATGATTTTCATTCATTTTTTTTTAGAAAAGAAAGAATATTTTGAATTTCGTTTTCACACAAATGTCTAGATGTTGACTACATAGAGCATTTGTAACAGAGGAATTGTTGATTTGTTTTTTGTGCACCCTGACGAGGTCCATTAATTTTATTCCTTTTTGGTCGGTGTAGTTCTGATGATGTTGAAACATTCGATACTGTGATTGAGATTTTATTTGGTAACCCTTATTTGCATTAATCTTAAATTACTTGCACTCTTGAATTTTCGGATTTACCTTGTTCTAGAGTCATCAAATTCAAGAAAATATATCCAAGTGCCAAAAATCACTGACAGCGAATGATTCTTAACATAGATGATATTCACATTAGAATAAAAAGTAATTCAGGTTAAAAAATGTGAAAATCTTTGTTGTGAGATGTTACTGGTACTTTTTTAATATCGAAGTATCATCAACATGGGACTTAATAAATTTGTGCAAGGAGCAAAGGAAGTGACAAACAGAAGCTTTTAAAACATGAGGACAAGAAAGGCTTATTTTAAAAGTGAAAATAACTTTTCATGTGCAACTCACAATTAATTTGTAATTTAACGATTAATGTACACCTTGAAGTTGTATGGAAAATTACATTGACGACGCATTCCTTACGCACGGAAGAATCACATCATATTACTACCAAATTGGAAAGTTACATGAATGAAGCATTGCTAAATATTATTTTTCGTTTACCGCTATAGTAACTCAACTAGAGAACAGCAATAATAAACAAACAAATAAAGAAAAGCAATATTGGACGAAACTAAAATGAATTGTTTGGACAAACGTTGAATAATATTTCTCTTTGAAAATGGTAATAATGCTTAGTTTAACTAAAGTCTCTCCACTGAATTGGAAAACATCTATGAATATTTTTGTCATGTATGTATTTTGAAACCATGAAAAAACTATTTATAGCTATTGTGTCTTGAGATTAGAGGTAGAAAACTTATGGGGAAAGATCTATGACTATTTGCATTCTACACTGTAAGTCATCTTATTTGTAGTCTATAGTTAATGCAGCACACATCTGAGGATAATGAAACATCAAATGAATTCGACTTCACATTTCTCCTCACGCACCTTAAACAAATTTGAGATATTTGTCTATTTATTTATCTATTTATTTATTTATTTATTTATTTATTTATTTAATCTGTATTTTTTGTGTAGAGAATCGAGGCAAGTTTGAGTGATCCTCAATCATTCGATCAAGTGTTGGTGGCACATTTAAATAAACTTCAGTTAAAATAAACAAAGAAATAAGTCCATCTTAATTTTGTTGTCGTTAAAGTTAAAAGTAAATCGTTTGTAATGATTGATTGTATGTACGTGTTGGTCAAAGATTCATTTTGTCTTGTGTATCAATATTTTAGTGTGTTTGTTGGTGCACATTGGTCAAAGCATGGTCTTGTTTTTATGCACGTGTGGTGTAACTTCATATAGTTCAATTCTTAAATTGCTGGCATTTTATCAGTGTATAGATATATTGTTATAATGTATTATACAATATATCTATGAATTTGTTAACCAAAATTTTGTGCCACAACGAATGTAAAGAATACATCTGTGAAAATTATGTGGAGAGAAAACACGAGGACAGCTGTCAGCATGTCTGTAGACATAAACATACTGAACGGATATATTGCTTTTCTTTGACGAAGCACTTACTGTTCACTAATAAACCTATAGGTGTATTTTATAGCATATTATATGTTCTTTTGTTGTAGATGTATTTTATCGAGGTACGTGTCTTAATTTGCATTCAGCTCGGCAACGTTTTTAAAGATGAACTAATTTTTGCATTACAAGCGAAATACTCTTTTATTCCTCTAAGTTATTGGGTTTGTGCATTGTACAAATATATTAAACATCTTTGTTATACATAGCAGTAATTTCGACAGATGATTTCGTACGATGGTACATTCTCTGTTGTGCGTCAATTTAAAAACGCGATAGTGACTAACTTCAGAATACATCATCAGAACTGTGAAACAAATCTGCGGTGTATAATACAATACACCACGCCCCAAAATTCTCTCTCTTTCACTGGTTACACACACACACACACACACACACACACACACACACACACACACACACACACACACACACACACACACACACACACACACACACACACACACACACACACACACGCATATATATATAGCTATAGTTGGGGATGGTAAATTTTCTTGCCAATTAACCACACGTACTAAATACTCGTTCTTCTTTTTAGCTTTATTCTTATTCTTATCTTAATGCACTTTGTGGGAAATCTTTCGTCACACACTCTGTGATCGCTTCAGCGACTCCTCAGAGCGAAACACATGCGATGAAGTTGCTGAACAGATTACAATGTCTGACGAAAGAATTCCCACAAAGGACATTAAAATAAGAACAATAATAAAGATGAAGCGAAGAAAGAGTATATAGAGCATGTGGTCAATTGGCAAAAGAAAAAAAGAAAATGACCATCCCCAACTATAACAATATGGTGACATATTTTTCTGGAAACGAATGACGATTTATAGCATTGTTGCTATGGGAAATTATTGCTCTGCTTTACGAGTTTTCGCTTCACGAGTGGTCTCCAGGAACAAATTACCTCGTATATCGTGGCATAATTATATATATTCTGCCTACGTTCTACTATCCAGAATAAATACCACAGCCACGAAAATATATGAAGAACTGAAAACACTACATTACAAGGGCTACACTTGAAAGTAAGATCATTAATTACCCAACCGCTACAATTTCATAAAGAAGCCTGACAAAACAATAGCCTTAGATAGAATCTTGACTCCAGTCAGTAACTGGTGTGAAACCGTGATCAACCAACAGATTTCAGATTCAAAGCAATCTCCCCTCACTTCCCCTGAACCCTAACCAACTAGGTAGCACATAACTGTATTCTGTTCGCTTTGAGACGAGCTGGTGGACAGATCTTGGGCCAAGCTGCATGGAAAATTATGAACGGCTGCGCATGCAACTATCTATAGTCTGTGCACTGAAAACAAGTGTAAGTCGTAATAACCATAAAAGCATGTATCAAATTGTAAAATTAAAGGTAATGAATTTTGAGGATGAACAAGTATCAATCTATCTATCTATCTATCTATCTATCTATCTATCTATGTATCTATCTATCTATATGTCTGTCTATCTGTCTGTCTGTCTGTCTGTCTGTCTGTCTATATCAATTATAAATACGGCACTAATTGCAGCATATGTAAGGCAGAATGCACAAAGAATACACAATACCATGAACTAGATTATTAATTATAAATCAATAAATCAACGAAGGTAAAATTAAATAAAAATTCAAGACATTAAAACATATATTAAAACAGGAAGCAAAACTGCAAACTTGGAGTTCGAAATTAGGAAATGTTTACACGAATTTTGTCGAAGAATGCTAAAAAAATGCTTACATATTGAAATATTTTAATTTAAAATGTAACACATCGAAATCCTCTCGAATGTGAAACAAACATAGATGGTTGTTCGAGTGTTATTTAATTTCCGATACATTTTCATGCCTGTATGTGTGTAAGTGAAGGCATGCATACATACATACCGACATGCATACATTCATACATACATGCATACATTCATGTGCCTGTGTGTGTCCGTGTGTGTACCTGTGTCTGTGTCTCAAAAAAAAATAATAAACAGACAATCATTTGTGAAAGTTTTATTTCTTCTTTGTTCTTTTCACATTTGCTGGGGGAAACAAGATATTTCTAGATACGCTGCCATAGTAGTCAACTTAGTCAAGTTTATGGAAGTAATTCACGGAAATACACCGATCCATTTGGAGTTGCTCTGTCACATCAGGTGTCTTAAAAGGGGAATTATTTTCAACAATACATTAATAGTTCAAATACAACTGCCAGTGGTTGGTGTGTCCCTGGATAGCGAAGGCATATCCTTCTAGTGGAATTTAATGTATCTATCCAGGAGAGACTACTCTATGGCAGGGTAGTTTCTGGGCGAGGGTTTGCTCGTGTGTATACATTCATAGTGTATGTTTATATCTATATCCATATGTATGCATATACGTACATATAAAGATATCTATATGCATATATATATATATATATATATATATATATATATA
>NC_068981.1:59849780-59851002 GCF_001194135.2 Octopus bimaculoides
TGTGTGTGTGTGTGTGTGTGTGTGTGTGTGTGTGTGTGTGTGTGTTTGTGTGTGGATACAGAATACAGTCAGCTGAAAACTTCATAAGCTAACCAAGGTACTTTCATGTAATGTGAACAATTGAGGTTTAGTTTTCAACCTTGTCCCCCTTGTTGTCCACACACACTTCTTATATCGGTGTTGCAGTGCTTTGCTTTTGAGGTATTCTTTGAGTAGTCAGATGTCAGTTTACATGGAAAGAAACAACAAAGTTATTCATATGAATAGATGAAAATTAATGCATCCACAATTTCTCAGTTCCAACAGTTTCACTGCTTCATACCCAGCCTAGAAACATTTTAGCCCACCCTTATATTATTAATAATCCTGTTAAGGACAAAATTAGATCACCATCTCTATTACTACAGATGTCCTTATTATCGCTACAGATATCTGCCGCATTATCTTTTAAATCAGATTACAAACAAGTATGTTACTGATATATCTTAGAACTACTTTTTCCAACGATATAGAAATTGTTAAAAAAGCAGATAGTGCACAACTTCTATCTTGATGGAACATCATATTTTAATTCTTAGGGCTAACTCTGTTATAATACTCGAATTGTAGTGGGTGCTTTTCTTCCAGGAAACGGCAACTTATTTCAATAGTTATACCACAGCCTTAGATTTTGTACATCCATGTTTACATGTGTGTAGAATACATCGATATTTCTTCCTGTGCCTGTGAAAACTTGTATCCCTGCCGTAAGGCTTTATTTCCACACACGCACGCCAGCTTAATTTAATTCGACCTTAGTCGAAAAACACCTGTTGTCGTGTCCTGTTATTATTTTTATTGTATTTGTGTAACATTCTTCGATTTTTCCGTTCTTGTTTTGTATACGTTCGCTGCTTTCTTCCAAGGAATCTAATGCTCTTAGCTTAGTTTTTCATTGGAGCTGGCCAGATTTGAGCAATCTCGAGTATAATCAGCCGAAATTGTGAAGATAATCTGGTACTCGACTGAGGAAAGAAAAGTTCGAATGACCCGTCCTTGTTTTCTTTGTATCGTCTATCTGGATGTTTTATTGTCCCATTTTTGTATCACCTAACTGCCCGGATGTTTTGCGTTCTTGTCCCATTTTTGTATTTTGGAGCATGCCAACGCTAGGCCGAAACAGTTGTAAGATTTTGTCCCTTCTTCGGTTGGTAGATGTCTTTTTAAAATTGAAATCTTAATT
>NC_068981.1:59853477-59855751 GCF_001194135.2 Octopus bimaculoides
TATATATATATATATATATATATATGAATTAAACATTTCCTCATTCATCTAGTTCAAATCTTATATTATAATATTTTTACCCAAAATATTATATAGAAAAATAAAAAAAAATCCCGGGAGATATTAAAATATCATCGTTAGTGTAAATAACTTCTGTGAGTCTTCACAAAGACATAGATAGTATAGAAATACAGTTTCAGTAGTTTATGTTAGTTGCAAATATTTAGTTGTAGCTAATTAAGAGACATAATAAATATTGTCTGATTTTTGTTATGCCCACTATCTGCATTTTCTCCGAGAGTTTACTGAAAACTTGTTTATGTTTTTGTTATATAATATCAGAGCAATGCTGATTTTCATTTGATTACATTTATAATTTTATACATAACAGCTAAAAACATTTATTTTCATTTACTTCCATATTTACATTTGCTGGTAGTTCTTGACTCTACGAAATGGAAGGTAATTCCATACCACCTACAATTCTGCTTAGAACGTAAGAAAAGGATGCTACATGCACTCAGGCAATTTGATAAGCAATTCACTGTTTTTGATACACCACAATTGTTTCTAACATTGTTAATATAACAAAGTCTATATAACATTCAAATAATATGCATTCTTGATCGTATTTTTTGTGAAACTGTTGAGCAGATATTCAGCAGTAATCTAAATAAAAAAAAACAGAACGATTGTGCTGCTTATTCTTGATCCATTTCTTAATTATGTAAATATATTTCAGCTAATCATATCCTATCCTCACAAAATGTACGACATATGTAAACATAATTCTAGTAATGCAGCACAATGAAGTTGGGGATTATAAAATATAAGCTAAACTGTGAACTGGACAATGATATTCGCTGATAATCGCATAATCATCTAAATGCTGTAGAAGAGTGTGTTTTCAATGTGATGTGTGTAGTACAGTATTGATTACGAGACAATGTATTAATGATTTTATCCTTAGCGCAACCAATTCAGTTTACTTTGCAGAAGTTAACTATTTATAGCTCACTACTATTCAGAATACTGTAACGTTGATTAGTAATTGGCGTATTGTTAATATGTTAGTTAAATTCCTCCTCAAAATATTGTTTACAGAGAAATGTTATAACGAGTCAATAGATTACAGAGACAAAGCAATAATACTAAGAAAGAAAATAGAAAAAAATATCCGTATTTAAATTATTCCAAGTATAGTAACTGTAAGTAACTGAATCGTTTATCGAATGAACAATAGTATGAATAGTGGACACTGATGTGAGAGATTTCCTTTAAATTAATTCGTAAAGATCATTTATTTCTCAGTTTAGTTCTGCAACAGTTCCAGTTTATAAACTCTCATAGAATATAATGAAATGCCAACAACTTCTCCATTCGAATGTTATGTCAGTCAAATTAAAATAACAATTAGAATGTATTTGAGTGGAAAAAAAAACTTCTTGAAAAGTTTGTGTACATAATACATATAACACAAGGATTAAGTTGCATTAAAAACCGTCTATTCTTTTGCATCAGATCTATTTGTAGGTAGGCTCTTTTAAGGTATTTTTAGATAATAAAATGGTATTAGTTTTACACTGGAAACGGATATTCGATTATTTACGATTAAATAAAGTATGCGGATGAATATGATCAATACACGATTGCTAAAAGATATTTTGTTAGATCTATCAAATACAATTAGCTGCGAACTAAAGATAACTAACGCTTTTGAGAATTAAAATTTCACGATAACACATATATCGCAATCAATTTACTGTCGAAGAAGTATCTTGCAATTTATCCTGTTGTGTATCATTTCTTCACTGAGTAAAGTTTCAAAATCACTAACTTTCGACATAATTATCATATTTTCACACGACTAGTAATTTTGTATAACAGACTTATTGTAACAAAATTAAAATGGAAATCTATCTCAGAAGCTTTTGCATACTACTTCTCCAGATATACATACCTACATACATGGCAACTCAGTTTCTTTCAATCAACAAGCCCTGCACTATTTAACATTGTCCTAAAACAAATCAAAGCGGCAAAAATATCCTATCACCTTTATATGTAATCTAGACACATTCTTCAATAGATAGCAGATAAGCTACCTATACGTGGACACAAATTACTCAATAAGAACTCCCAAATCGAATGGGTCTATGATACCACAAAGCTCGACTTAAAACGGACTTTGTAAATACTATCATGTAGTGCTTTTAAGTTAGACATAACCTTGGCCTATCTTTGGATGAAGCATCTAAGTTCTGTATATATATA
>NC_068981.1:59855761-59858053 GCF_001194135.2 Octopus bimaculoides
TGTGGGTGTGGGTGTGTGGGTGTGTATGTGTGTGTGTGTGTGTGTCTGCGCGTATGTAGTCCACATATGAGATCCAGAGATTCTTAGTATAGAAGGTACTTAGTGCTCAAAACATTCAAATTTAGACTCCGATGACTTTACAGGTTATCAATTCTATAAGGTAAATAATGGCTATAAAAGGAATTAAGTTGAGCGGATATAGGGCAATTATGCGGATAAAAAAAATTAGAAACATTAAATATATCAAATATATTAAATACATTCAATATAATAATTTGGGTGAGAAATGGAAAATATGTATTTATGTATACATGCACAACGAGAGAAAGCAAAAGGTAGAAACTTTCAGGTGTATAAATATATAGATATCTATATATTTATACTTAAAAGTTAATCATCCCCTTTTGCTTCCTCTGGCGTTGCATGTATACATACAATATATATATATATATATATATATATATTGTATTTCATACCCTATTACATTAGGATTATATAATTTATTTATCCACATAACAGCCTCCGTGTATGTATGTATGTATGTATGTATGTATGTATGTATGTATGTATGTATGTATGTGTGTGTGTGTGTGTATGTATGTATGTATGTATGCAAGTATGCATGTATGCATGTGTGTATGCATTTGTTTATCTGCACAATTGCCTCTATGTATGTATGTATGTCTGTATGTCTGTATGTATGTATATATATATATATATATATATATGTATGTGTGTGTGTGTGTGTGTGTGTGTGTTTAAGGGTATAGAATTCCTTCGGTCACGAATAACCATCGGATTGCATCTAGAAGGCGCACAAGTCCGCCGAGAGAGACAGAGAGAGAGAGAGAGAGAGAGAGAGAGAGGGGGGGATGAAATGTAAGGGACAGAGAAAAGATCGGAGAAAGCTTGTAGTGTGTTAGTGGATTATGATCTCTGGAAGTCAAAATAATTTCCACAACTCGAGAATTGTATGGTATTTAATATGCCTTTATTTGTCGTTGTTTTCCTAATTCATATCATTCGTCACTCTAAAATGTTCCTCTTACTCAGCTTTCTTTTTTTTAAATAGACACACATACATATAAATATATACATATATACATATACATACATGCATACACACACACGTCCGTACATACATGCATGCATACATACATATTCTTATTTTAATTCAATCATCAACAAAATAATTCAAATATTTTTAACAAAAGATTATTTATTAGCTTTATATTTAAGAGATGAGGAATTATGTACATTATTTACATTTCACGGATATTTGTCCTCATCTTTTTTGTTGTTAAGAATTGAGCTCTGAATCTTGGGGTTTGTAGCTCGCGGTCATAAACCACTACGCCATATACCCGTTGACAATTATAGAGTGAATTTTAGGGTTTATAAATCTAGTATTTTCCTATTATTCCTTAATACCGGTTCCCATATGCTGCATACATACGTATGTGTATACTCATGCACACTCACACACGCAGATACGAATAAACAAACAAAAAGAACGCAGCTCCGATAACGGGCAGAGTCAACAACTATTGAAGAAGTTGCAAGAAACAATAAAAATTTTAGAAGAAAAATAATAAATGAGTGAAAATTGAACCGGTGAATGTGTTAATTAATAAGGCATTAAAATAGAATGACTCTCTCCAGACACAACAATACGCGGATATCCCCTCACCACTATTCACACCGCACTTGCCAGAGCACGTTCCGTAGACGGTGCATCTGCTCTCTCTCTCCCCGCACTCGCCCCGCCGTTTTCCCTCACCTACCACCCACCACCCTACCTCTCCAATGCACATTCTCTGCGCCTCCCGACCCCTAGTCCGACCCCTCCACTTCGCGCATCTTCTCTAACCGACCCCTCCCCTCCTTCAAACGAGTCCACAACCTATGAGACCTCTTGATCCACAGCTTCTTCCCTAACCCAACCTCCCAACCCGGCTCGTTCCCCTGCTCCCGCCCACACTGCTGCACTTGCCCTTAGCTCTCCAACACCACCCTCCTCACCAAAGTCATCTACTGCATCTCCTGCTCTTTCTGTCCCTCTCTTCTCTTCAACTCACACCTACTTCCTCCCACCCACCTCTCCTCTCTTGCTCTGACTCCTACTTCGTCTCCTCACTTCTACACTCCTCTCTTCTTTTCACTCCTACCCACCTTCTCCCTCCTCCTCTCTCTTCAACGTCACCCATCCCTCGTAACCTCACCCCTACACAATCCAGCCCCACCTTCCCTATCCATCTCATCCCACCCACCCCTTCCTTTACACCCACTCCA
>NC_068981.1:59858310-59866598 GCF_001194135.2 Octopus bimaculoides
ACACACACACACACACACACACACACACACACACACACATCTATGTATATGTATGTATGTGTGTATAATTATATGTACATAGCTATATTAAATATCTGAGCGTGAGGTAAACAGTAACAGTGCGGAATCGCAAAATATATTTGGCAGCTACATATGGCGGTCCCATAGAGAACGATGTTGCTGTTGGTTTTAGCCCCACTAATGACCTACTATCTATGTCCGATTAGGATTTGCGAGAGGAGGTCATCCAGCTGAAGGAGATGTCTTCCTGGGGCTACAAACAACAGTAGCATCGTCCTCTATGGGACTGCCATATTTAGTTGGCAAATAGTATATATGTATATATATATATATATATATATGAGAAATTAAATATAGAGATATTCTATTGACATTCAATAATTTACTTATATTACAATATTACATTAAATACTATAAATATATTATATGTAAAGGTCCAATAAATTGTTTCAACTGATATATATATTTTTCTGATAAGTCACTTCAAGGTCAATTGATTCAGAAAGACGAAATCCCGTCTGGAAAAGACGGCTGGATTGTAAAAATTAATTCAAATGTCTGTGTTATGGGCGCAAGCGTTAATTATTTAATCTTACATCAATTACAATTAAAGAGCGTTTATAAGGGCGATACAATTAAGGAAGTGCAATACACAACCATTGAAGTTCACTTCATTATATTTCAAACACGTACCAATTGGAATCCTTTTATGTCCAATATAGTCTCTTGTCATCACAACATACAATGATAATGTATGTGTGTATATAAATGTATATGATTAAGTATCTACGTTTTCTACGTGTAACTACAACAACACACACATATATATATATATATAAACAATTACATTTTTAATACAGAAAGTCTTTTATCTATTTAAATTAGTTGGTATAAAAAATTAATCGTTTAAATTAATTAATAATAATCTTCTATTTTTATTATTTTCCCGGGATCTTGTTCAAAACGGGGGCACCAGTTTTCATTTATGTTTCATGTAGTGTTTTTGGTACCGAAAGACTTTCAAACTTCGTATACTTATCTATTTTGTGTTATAGAACAGAAAAAAATTTTTGTATTCGAATTAATTTCATGTAAAAAATTGTCTTATTTCGATAATTTCAACCAATCACTGACAAGTATTCAGCTGTTTACAGTTACTCCTTTGGCAGTTTAAGCGGTGTAAAGCGTATTTAATCTCCATTACTTCTGACATTTTGCAGAGAGGCAACACACGTGTGTTCGTTTTCCCTAACCCTAACCCTAACCCTAACCCTAGCCCTAACCCTAATTGACTTGCTCCTTCCCTCAAAAACCAGGCCTTGTGCCTATAATATAATTTAACAGAGATATTCACTGCTATTGAACGCTACAACAGTTATACACAAAATTATGGATCTCCAGAATATAATGCCTTTGCAAAATTGTATACATAAGCAGTGATTTAGTTTCAAATATCTCTAGGCCGGTTTGCTTTTTCTATTTCAAATTGGTGCTCATAAACTTTGATCACATTTTATGCTAAAAGTCTCAGGAGATAGTTCATATATATTTTGATTGGCGGGTTATATCTTGCCGTAAGATTTTTATTTGATGCGGGCAACAATCTTTATTGAACATTAATTTATATAGCGTATTTTAGTGCATTTTGTCAGTCCTTGCATATAGGAAATTGGCCGATTATGCTTTAGAGACTATACTTTGGCGAAGTTCACAACAATTTATAGAAACAATCAATTGTAATATCTAGTTTCGGAGAGAAGAGTTTGACAATCGCTAAAGTGAGTTAATTTACATACATATATAAAAAAAGATTCATACATAGGAACATTAAATATACATATACACTGTCCCATGTTATGAAACCATGTTAGTTCGCGAGCGATCGCTGATTGTAATTGTTATGTACGAGTCTAGGATTTTGACCTCTACATTGTAGCTAGTAATAGTGATTATAATTGCAGCCAAAATTACCCTTTACCACAACATTGCTGTTTTATGCATATATGAGCGTATGAATCATTGAGGAAGCCTGTTGCATCACTGCAGTTCATAGATATAGCAAACTAACTTCAATAAAATCAGAACGTCTGGTTTATGTACACAGCCATTGATACACGCACACATACATACATGTGTGTGTTTGTGTGTGTGTGTGTGTGTACTTATAAAGATATGAAGATATGAAATAGAAAGAATAGCTTCTGGTTTGCGTGAGATTTAAATGCTCTTTCCATTGGATCTACCGTGTTGGATCATTATTTTACACACACACACACGCGCACGCGCACACGCGCGCACACGTGCGCACACGCACACACGCACACGCACACACACACACGCACACACGCGCACACACACACTTCTGATTTGGAAACAATATATGGTGTAGTCGTGTATATGTGTATATATGTAGTCATGTATGTGTGTGAATGTGTGTCTGTATGCGTTTGTGTGAGTGTATGTGTGCAGGTGTGTGTGTGTGTGTGTGCACGTGTGTATGTGGGTCTTTGTGCCTGTGTTTGTCTCTCACCACCGTTTGACAACCGGTGTTGGCGTGTTTGCGTCCCTGTAAATTAGAAGTACAATAAGTACCCGGTTTAGCAAAATATAAGTAGTGTCAGTTCATTCACCTAACAATTGTTCAAGGCGGTGCCTCACCATGGCCCCAGTCTAATGACGGAGACAAGTAGAATATGAAAGATAAAAGATATAATTGGCAACTAGGTTTCAAACATTGGTTTATATGGTTTTCACTTTGAGGAAATACTTAAAGAAGGAGGTCAAGTAATAGGCATGTTACAATTTCCATGGAGTTACAACTGCCTCACTCCTAAGAATGGATTTCAGCAGTAAAGCCATGGTAAATATTTATTTATTCTCGTTAAGATACAAGTTATTTACAGATATTGATGTTGGCAAAGTAAAATTGCGTTTAGTAATAAATACATAATCTTAAATAAGATATTAAAAACGAAGTAGATATAAAAGGAAAGCAAAACAGAGAGAGGGGGGAGTCAGAGAGAGAGAAAGAAATTGAGAGCGTTGGAGCGAATGAGAAGGCAAGAGTGCATGAGAAACGGAGATGAGAGATGGTTAAAATAACAACAATAAATAATCCTGTCTACTTTAGGCACACGACCTGAAATTCGTGGTTAGGAGACTAATCGATCACATCGACTCAAGTACTTGACTGGTACTTAACTTATCGATCCCAAAAGGATTATAGACAAATATCGACCTCGGTGGAATTTGAACCCAGGTTGTAGCGACTGGCGACATACCGCTAAGCATTTCGTGAAGCGTGCAAATGATTCTGCCAAGCAAGATGGCACAAATACGATGGATGCATTTCAGGTGGAAAAATTAAACTTACATACGTACCTACTTTCCTTCCTTCCTTCCTTCCTTCCTTCCTTCCTTCCTTCCTTCCTTCCTTCCTTCCTACCTACCAACCAACCTACTTACATAGATAATACATGCATGCATACATACATATATTATGAATATATAACTTATAATACATATACATATATTATAAATATATATATAAACATAGGCGCAGGAGTGGCGGAAGTGAGCTCAATCTCATCTTGTACTAGGATATCATTTCCATCATTGAGTTTGATTGTGAATGTGATCCTACATGAACCTTTAGTGATGTATTTGTACAAATACTCCACTGCATGAACACTATAAACCAACTCACAGATGATGTGACACTAATATGTTACAGAAAGCAAAGGGTTGAAAGGAACTACTCAACGATTGTCAATTGTATGTTCCTAATCTCTAAGCTTTATCTTATGGAAGCAATCATCATGCTGCAAGTTTCTCTTATAAGAAGGAAAGGAATTTTCAGCCACAAATGTTGTCTGTTGATATGACTTGGAATAACCTTTTGAGCAATGGGGATTTGCTCCATAGCTTCCATGCATGAAGAAAGTATATTAGCCTCACTACATGGTCCGTGAATATTGCAGGATGTGATGATTTTATGCAGTTTTGGGTTGATCTTTTTATTAGGGGTTTCAACACACACTACCTGATCTGTGGCATCTCTCGTCTTGGGTTTACAGTCTTCAGCCATTATCAGCAGAATGTGAGCGTGACTGAGGCCTAGTTTCTGCCATTCAGTGGTGGCAGAGTGAGCAACCACCTTACCGAGTACATTATGCCTGAGTAGGTAATACATGAGGCCCTCATATTTTATCTTGAAACATCTTGTACAAATAGCTGAACGGTTTCTAGGTACCTCACCAGGATTCAGACTGTTTTTTATTTCATCCCAGTCACGATTAGTTGCAATTGTAATGAAATAAGTAGGTTTTCCCATGTGCCGAACCAGAGTCATTGAACTCTGGAAGCACTCATTGTGCAAGCCAGGAGAACCATAGACTGAAGGAGCAAGAACAACTTGTCTACCTGCATTAATTGCATCATTTTTACTTACTGCATCATATAGAGCCTGATATTTTTCTGCTCGAATAATGGATTGATTATTTTTGGCCCAAGTCAAACGACTGTTCCGTATTTTAGCTTGAGCATGTACAGCATATTGTTGCACTAGTCGGTTGCTTTTCACCACGGAATTGTAGTCACCTACTTTCACTTGAAATCGATAACAATAGAAATCAGTGACAGAAAGTTTGCGATTGTCTCCCTTTTCAAACCTGTTTAAAGTCCATCCTCCCTTCGGAGAAATAGCAGTACATAATGCAGAGGATTCTTGTAGACTACCAATTCACTTGTGAATAATAACATCCAAGTGCCCAGCACCTTCTTCTGGCAATATGGCAGCAGTTTCTGAATCCATTGGAAGATTGTAAGTTAGAAATCCTTTAAAGCTTCAGCGGCTCTACAACTACGTATATATGCATTGTATTGGTGCAAGTCATCCTGTATTGCTTTCAAAATATCACTGTTCAAATTTCTATGCTACAGACGATTCTCAAGTTCGTTATCTGTACCATAGAAGTAGATTTGAGCAAATTTTGGATTGTTGTCATTGGGAAGTAGCGATCCAATCATGTGATAAACTTTTCCCTGAAAGCCTTTGAAAGCTGACTCAGAGTCTTATTTTGAAGTAGAATATTCTCCTCTCGAGATACCTTAGCCAGTTGGTCATGTGTAATGGAAACAGAATCAAGTCTACGTCGCCGTGCATATTCAGAAATTTGTTTCAGTCGCTTTGCTTTGGTTTCATTTGATTCAGTTGCTCGTCTTTCTCTCTTCTGTCATGTTTGCTGCTAAATGTTCTTTTTTAGTTGCATATTTATTGGATGCTCCATGTTGAATTGTAAAATTCTAATGTAATATTTGTGTATTTGTGTAATTACGAAATCAAACCTGGAGTGCGTGTGTTTATATTAAAGAGACTGTGTATGAGTGAGTGTGTGTGACAGAGAGAGGGAGAGAGAGAGAAACAGACAAACAAAGAGAGGGAGACAGAACATTGCAAACATTGAATGAAATAAACGTGAAATGAAAAAATCTATAAGTAAAAACTATCTTGATCAGCGTGCTACAAATAGCAGTGATCAGATAGTTAATATTGTAAGGCTTATAGCGTTCCAGGCAGCCATACCAACAAAAGCACTTCTTAATTAAAAAAAAACACAATTATACTGGTATATTAAAAAATTTTCATTTTATAAAAAATATTCGTTTAACAAGCTCCGGAAACTGATAATATTCTTCAAATTGGGCCACGTATAAAAGTTATACAGCTAGTTTGTCTAATAGTATGCGTTCATTCAACACAAAATCACTTCTTAATTAAAAAAAAATGATACCGGTATATTAAAAAATTTCCATTTTATCAAAAATATTCAACAAACAAATTCTTGAAATTGTGCTTCGTGTCAAAGTTATATAGCTATTATTAAATTATCATTAATGAAAATAGAGGCGAGAGAGAGAGAGAGAGAGAGAGAAAGAGTGTGTGTGTGTGTGTGTGTGTGACTGTTGCAAATGCAAACGGAAAATGTCGCCTACAATGAATTAATATTGTTTATTATTAAGCATTAAAATCTACTCCACTGTCAATGCAACGAATATTTAAATTTGTGAAAAATTGGACGCAGTGAATGCAGCGAATAGTTAAATTTGTAAAAAACTGGAGTTAAAAAATTCAATAAACTTCAGAAATTGAAATTATTGGAAATTTCTAGGTACATGAATTCATAAACAAAATTCCAAACGATCAAGCCTTTAATAATTTCTTTCTTTTAGTACTTTTAGTAACTGTTACATGCCTAATTAATAAGCAGCTTTCTCCATTATAATATAGATGTCGCTCGACTATATAGACTCTGTCCCGTTGGTGCATTCTTACCGTGTCTATATGCATATATTCTTTTTCTTTTCTCTGTGCTTCTGTAAATTTTGAACAGGACACTTCGCTCTTAAAGATAAAGTAAAGAGTAAAGAAAATTATGATACCACCAAAAAACCTTCACGGATATCTTTAATTTATTTCGAATCTAGCTGGAAGCACTTAAATTAATGCCCATGTGAAAATATTTCATTGACCAATTATTTTCACATCTCTGCGGAAAATGTATCGAAAACAGATTTTATTGTGAACGCTGTTTTTGTGGTAGGGTCAAATAATGAAACTGATTTATGACTGTTCCATGATTCACCAACAAAGTAAGGGATCAGAGATGATGGACTCTTCAAAGGATGCTAGGTTAGAAAATTCATACATCATATTTTGATTTCGTGTCTCGACAGGGAGTAGTTGAGATTTCTTGTTTCCATCATCGGTTGTTACTCTTTTTGTTTCCCTTTTCCGCAGTAATTTTAAAAGGACCATTTGTAGTCAAAAGTTAAAAAGAACAAACTGGAATTCTGATTCAATGAAACTGTATTACCTTGGTAACCAAATTTGTTCCATTTGATCGATACTCTACTTCAAAATAACATAATTAATTCTAATTGCATAGGAAGTTGTAATGTCTGTTTGTGTCTATTTAATTGATTGATTACTTTAATACACCCAAAGAAAATTATTTCGAAAATGATATTTGGTCGCCATGTGTTGTCAACGCTGCGCTTATGAAAATTCGTTCAAAAGAAATTCGATAGAAACATATTGATTGAAGGAATATTGGCAGAAGACACATGCACAGAAGTACTTATTTACAAAGATGCAACAGAGACAGTGAAAGTGTCGAAGGTTAAGACATGGGGGACTTTGAATTTAAGCTGGGATCCGACTTTAGATCAGCAAATAGAATACTGTAGTAGATGCCTGACTTCGTAATAAGTCCCATTTCAAGCCTGCTATCAGGAACTCATCTGAGACCCTTCTCTCCGAAGAGCCGTGCACCCTCGCGAGATAGAGAAAATAGTTCGCTGATCTCCTAAACCCGGTCAGAACAGCATCTTTTGAAGTAAACGAGGTGTGTTTAGGAGCGATGACTAATATCTTGGAGATGGATGTAAAAAGAACAACTAAAAAGTTCAAATGTGTCAAGACCCACCCCCGAGAGAATGAAATCCGACCCGAGATGTTAAAAGCCTTAAATAGAGAAGGTGTTATGTAGCTGACTCGTGTATATTCATTTCTGGGAATATACCTATGCAGTGGTAACCGGGAATGATAATCACAATTTTCAAAAAGGAGAAACAAGAGAGATTTCTCTAATTATAAAAGCGTCTCCTTGTTAAGTCTCCACGGTAGAGTCTATGGTGGGTGTCTGGCAAAGAGATGTACGGATATTGTCACGTCCAAGCTGGCTGATGAATAGAGTGGTTTTCGCTTCAGAGCAGCACAGCCAACCAAATATTCACACTACAGCATACCTTCGAGAAATCGGGAGAATATGACCAAGAGGTACATGCTTGTTTCGTAAACCTTAAAAAGGCGCCGATTGCGTTCCACAGGACTTGTGAAAGGTTCTGTGGGAGTATGGGATATATAGACAGCTTGTTGCCTTGGAATCCCTATGCGAATGCTCTAGTATTTGTGTTCGGATAAATGGTGCTAAGTTGAAACTATGGGTGCGTAATGTCACTTCTATTCATAATATTTATGGACATGATTGACATGCATAGTCGGGTTGAAAGTAGTATCGAGATCGGCGGGTGTAGGGTAAGTCGGTTGGAATTTTCAGACGACATGGTAGTAAGGGTTTCTTAGTTTTTCAAATTTTCATTAGTCGCTTAAAAAACAAACTTGTGATTCTTATGCTTTACTTTAAAATCCCATGCTCAAAACTGATTGACCTGCTGGTGTCAAACTCATTAAGTAAATAAAAGAT
>NC_068981.1:59868171-59871115 GCF_001194135.2 Octopus bimaculoides
GAATTGAATGATTTATGTTAATAGTATAATTACTTTTAGTTACTGGAATTCTTAATACTCTAAACTTCACAATATCAGCTACTAATTATGCATTTCAATTCTAGCTTAAGGCGTTTCTTGTACAAGGCTACCCATCATGAAACTGTTCGAAAAATTTCTTCGTTATCCTATTGAATTTACATTCAATAGGAAAAGATTAGTTAAATGTTTTACCGTTGCTTAGGAACACATAGTCAAATTTTGAGAAAATATGGATTGATCTCCGATATGCAGCAGGGCCTGGAATTGTAAGGACTGTTAAATTTAATTCAAGGTTAGTTTAGGTCACTGTTTAGATGTTTTGGGGCTTAGTTGTTAATCGCTATTGCGTAGAGCGTCACTTCCGCTGGGTAGTTCTCGTTTCACAATAGTGGACAACATCACTATTGTTGGGCAGCTGAGATTGACTTCCGTCATTTGACATATGACAGTCTTTTGGTCTTTTGGCAGCAAGGGATTAAGAACTAATTATGGCCTCTGCTAATTTCTCTGGGTTTTGTTATATGTAAAATAATTTTTTTAGGATATATTTATGTTAGTAGTTTTCAATGTTTATAGATCTTTGGTGTATATCTTGACTTAAACTCCATATGCCTATTCTATAAATTAAATGTAGTTTGAGTTGTTTTCATGTAACATACAAATTGACTGTTTCATTAATAATGGATTATTTAATCGCTTTGTAGGTTGGACATGTTATTAGTTATTTGTTTTAGTTAGGTAGTTCATTCCCTATCTTTATTGCTTTATCATGTGATTTTATTCACATGTAATTTTTAATATAATTTAATTCTAATTATACTTTATTTATTCATGTTATTTCTATTTTCTTTCAATAAGTTATTCAGTAATTTTATTCTCTCGTGTTGAACATAATTTATAGACATTTATCTATGGCTGTTTTCTTGTACATTATTCGAGGACATTGGTTAAGAGTTATACTATTCCACTAGTTTTTATTAGGTTTGTCTTTTGGCTTGGTATCATGTATGCGATGTGATGTAGATTGATAAACAACGTCCCTAGCAGTCCCTGTTCGTTCTGTGGTTCACACGTTCTAAGTTCTTGGTTTGACGTTTCTTGTGTTGGTGTTATCACATGAAGTATCGAAGGCTGAATAATAGGTACTGGTATGTAACTATACGTCATTACTAATTACTACTTCGATATTGTTACTTGTAGTAACGAACAGGTGCTGATGTCATGGACATACTATGCTAACATTTCACTCCAGCTAATTACTGCTGATTCCCAGGCAACGTTATGTTTTTAACGCGGTTGAATGGTACTGTTCAAGTGTCAAAACTATAGCAATATCTGTTTGGCAGCTGATGATAAAGATACATATATTTTATGCATGTTTGTGATTTTTTATATCTTAGTCTCGTTATTTTGAGTTGCCGTTCATTATAGTAAAGTGCAGTGTTTGTGGATTCATGGTGTATGAAGATTACATATATTGATATTGCTTGTTTTCTGTCATAGATAATCTTATTATGCTTTCATAACGCCTAGATATTGCCGTCTCGTTTTGAAGAGTTTCTTTAGCATAAATTACACCTGATATTCTTAAAGTCAACTGGACCGATTATACCAGAAGTTCGACTGTCTCTGTCTGCTTTCTCTCTCTCTCTCTCTCTCTCTTTCTCTCTCTCTCTCTCTCTCTCTCTCTCTATCTCTCTTTCTCTCTCTCGTTCTCTCTCCCTCGCTTTCTTCCAGAGAGATGTATACACTTGATGATAATATTTAACTGTGGAAATGGCTGTAGAACATATATAATTTTGAAATAAAAGTGCATTTTTACTTTTTATTAATCTATATATATGTAGTGAAACCATCTCTCCCACTGTTATATATAAACAAATGCGAGCGTAGCAGAGAACATCTCTTTCCCTGTCATCACCTGACTGACTTTTATTTACGCGGCAATTGTCTCCACTCCATTTGCCGCCAGGACGCAAATCGACCAACCGTAGCCCCTAATAAGGTCACGTGAGAGAATGTTTTTTCTGATGCTTCTCTAGAGCCTATCTGTATCTATAAATAGCCTAAATTATCCTCGCCAATTCGTCGCGGCTCAGATCTTCTAAGATCTGATCGTTTGACCACACACGCGTAACACAGCACCAACCAACCAGCCAGTTCCAGCGACGACATCAACAGCCTCGTTCAACTACGACTACCAGCACCGTCGCCAGCGTCAACATGACTTCTACACGTACACAAGCTACCAACAGGTACCAAACAGCCACCGCAGCTTCTCAACCCTATTTGTGTGAATCGCCTCACCATGAAATTAACAGCCAGAATTCAGCCTGCGAAGAACATCTGTATTCAAGAATCCGGCCCGGCATAGAAGCCCCAACATCACGACGAGTGACCGCTCTGCCTTAACCTTAACCTCTTATATACAGACACTTACTACTGTGTACCCTAACTAAGAACTGGTATCTTATATTATTATCCGTGTTACTGACTCTTATCTATACTCTGTAACTCTTACATACACATACATACATTTGTATAGACACTCTTTTGTTTACATGACGGCCAGTCTTATATTGTATTTTATTATGTCGCATTCACACGCACACAGACATACAGTTTAATGCTACAATAAATCTTACTGTTATTCATCTTCATCGGTTGCGTTTCTATCTTGTCCTTCCTGGCAAATTTCTTAGTTCTCTATGTTATAGAATTATAACATATTTATCATTTTATATTTTGTGTCGACCGTGTGACACGTTTAAAAAAGGAGCCTGTTTTCCATTCGTCACCATTTCTCCTATTGGTTCGCACGGTCGTTCTTACATACATACATACATATATATATATGTATATATATATATATATATATATATATATATATATGTGTGTGTGTGTGTGTGTGTGTGTGTGTGTG
>NC_068981.1:59871125-59874173 GCF_001194135.2 Octopus bimaculoides
TGTGTGTGTGTGTGTGTGTGTGCGTGTGTGTATATGTATACTCACAGACACATACATATATACCAAACCCACGATATCCGAATCACCTACGCGATCATCATTTCTATGTTTTCTATCACCAACTTTGTTGTAACATACTTCGTTATGTACAATATATAAAATTACCAGACAACAGTAAACACAATGCAATGAACTAAATCTCTTTACGAACCAACAATCAATTTACTTTGTGAACTAACCAACCGACACCTTCCGACTTCACTTCGAACTAACACGAACTTCACTCCACTCCGAACTCTGAACTTACTCGGATCGTTACTATTTATAGTTTACTCGGACCAGTCTATCTCTCGGAACTATCGCTCGTAACTCCCATCACAACCTCCCCTCTTTTGAGATATCGAGTGTGAGAAAGTGGAATTTCTTTTATTTTTCTGTTTTTCATTCCAGCATCTCTCCCTCTGTTTTTTTTTTTTTTTAGCTGTTGTATCTTAATAGTTGCTCGACTTTTAAGATAGAATTGTTTGTTGCACACAGCACTTTTTCTTTTCACTCTTGTTTTTTGTTCCCTGCTTTGAAAATTTAATATCTTTTTTGTTTCGGTATTACTCCCAGAGAGTCTGTTTTCGTTTTTTGAAGCTAGTTCTACGGGGTTCAATATCTCTCGGTGCTGGCACTTCAAACGTTTAATAGAAAACTTCCATTAGTATTACTCTTCGTTCTTCTGTGTGTATTATCTTTAACTGGTTAAGGTGTCTCTTCTGTTCCGAACGTTGTCCTTTAATTAAATACATTATGTTACCTAATCTTTTGATTACACAGTCATCCTCCCTACCTTCTTTAACGTTCTCGTAATTTTTGAAATGAACTTTATCTCCTACTTTGAAATATTCTGTAATATTGTATTTTCTTCAAATGTATTTTTTTATCTTTCTTTCATATGTCTTTTTCCTGGCAATAATTTATCGAACATCGATTTTATTTTACGAGCAAACATTAACTATACTGGTGACTTTCCTGAATTATTATTTGGATTCGGCGTTATTCTATATACTCTCAAAAATTTCGGTAGTGCCTCATCATTATCTAGCTCGTTCCTCGATTTTCTTAGAGCTCTTCCGCCTACCCATTTGACCTCGGGTGGTAGGGCTGGGTAAAGATGTGCTTTATGGCATGTATTTTGCAGAAATTTCTTTATTCGTATCCCATGAAATGTGTTCTATCATCTGAAACTAACATGTCTGGAACACCGTATGGAGGAAATAACTCGAGTATGAACTTTAATATTGTTTTTGTTGTGGGTTTATTACATCTGGTCACTTGGTGTAGCTATCCACAACGATTAGATACTATGCGCCGTTCACTGGCCCAGCGTGGTCGATATGTATTCTAGCCCGTGGGCGCTCAGTCTCCGTGCATAGATCTAGTTTGTCCGAGAGTACTTGCGGAAACATTAAAACGTTTTTTTTTCTCTTTAACTCTTGACACTAATTATTTTTAGAGGGACATATATTTATGTTTTTAGAATAGAGATTTATGAGGAGATCCCATAAATCTATTAATTCTAACCAATCAGTACTCAACAGATCAGTTGCATTTTTAACGACGAAGACTTTTGTCTTGCATGTTTTCCCTCGAGAAAATGATATTTGTCCACATTTCGCATATGAAATATCACTTCCAGTATCCAATTCAGGTTTAATATGTATTCCATTTATTTTTATGTTACGAATTTTCTTCTTTGGGAGTTGATTATTGTTTCTGCTGAGAGTACTCTGGGATTTTTAACATTTGACATTCGTAATTTTGTTCTCATATAATCAACACTTTTGCAACTGTAATATATATATATATATTTTAAATGGACAGTCTTTTTTGAAGTGTATGATAGAGAAGTTTTATCACCGAATATGTTAGACAGTAATTCTATTATTTCTTTAAAATAAATTTCATTGGGTTTTTGGACAATATGAAATTACAGTAACGTTCATGCTTTAACGGAGTTAATTTTCGCAATAACAATCTCACTTTGTGTTCCTCCAACCATGATTTGCAATCTTGTACCTTGTACCTTGTACCTTCTGTAGTCTGATGCAAAAGTTATACCATCCTCTGGGTTATAACTGAATTCATTAATCGAGTTCGAAATGCTTCAGTTTTGGACTTCTTTGAATATAGTTCCAATAATTGTTGTTGTTGTAGTTGTTTCTGTAATAGTTGCTTCTGCAATTCCTGTTGCTGCCGCTTGTTGTTGCTTTTGCAACTGTGCTATGGAAGCTAATAGGTCTTCCATTATTTAACAAGTTGCACCACGAACAAATTGTTAAATAATTAACGTGATCTTCGAAATCCTCGCCGCCAGATGTTGTAACGTAATTTGTTACGAACAGTAAATAACCAGATAACAGTAAAAACAATGTAATGAAGTAACAAATCACTTCACGAAACAAGAGTCAATATTCCTTGTGACTTAACCTACCGACACCTTACGACTTCACTGCAAACTAACACGAACTTCACTCGACTCCGAGCTCTATCTCTCGCAATGGGGCGTCGTAAGTCTCATCACAAGAAACATCATCAGGATCTGCACCGTATTCATTTTCAATACAATCGCTCCAGCCACCACCCACCCTACTACCTTCATCCAATGACATTGTCCTAGCACCATCATCAATCATCATTCAACAATCATCACCATTATCTCCATTCTTCTGTATATCGACCTCCATCAGTATCAGCACAAACACCATTATTCTTCATTGCATTCAAAATATTAAAACTACTTAAACTCTACCCATTTTACTATCTATCACTGACAAAACTTCAGCACCACCTCCACAACAACAAACCCCAACTAACCCCCGGCCACCACCACCACCAGCACTATCCTCATAACCAACAACTCCATCACTAGCCTCCATTTCCACCCGGCTACTAGCCACCAATCACCGCTGTCCGCGCTATTGTGACACCATTCAGCACGACCGCCATCAACAAGTTCACAGGCATTATAAACTTCCTCCTCCTCCTCCTCCTCCTCCTCCT
>NC_068981.1:59874699-59905276 GCF_001194135.2 Octopus bimaculoides
TGTGTGTGTGTGTGTGTGTGTGTGTGTGTGTATAGATATATGTACGTATATACAAAACTATAAAATGCATACATATGATTTATTTAAATCTACAATCTTGTTGGATTCAGTCTGACTTAATACTATGTCATTATATATTAATGCAACGCTAAGTAGGAGCACTTCTTTTAAGTGGTAGGCACTTTACAGATAAAGTTAAGCACGCAACTATACTTGGCTTATATATATAAACAGTTTAGCTATGTCACGCTATAGAACATAAATGTATGTATAAACGACAACTCAGAAAAAATATTTTCAGTACATGTGACTCAAATTACTAAAATTACTAAAATTAATAAAAAAATACATTTCCAATTTCATTATCTGTACTCTCCACGATTACCTTAGTTCCGATACATTATGAGTTTTGAGTAGTAGTTTCCAATGAAACTTGATTTTGTACTCGATATGCTCAAGGTACACCAACACTCACAGCCTGTGTATATAGTTGTTGCTATTTATCCTTTAGACACCCGAATTGATCAGGCTATCTGCTCATCTTTATTTATTTTTGTTTTTATCCTTATTTTGTGTATCCAAAAATCCCTTGTTTTGTCATGACAACGGGTATGCTCTTCAGAGAATTCGTTTGCTATTTCTATCAAGCTACGTTGCAAAATTTATAGCTGAAATAACTGATGCAATTCAGCCCTACTTGGTTGGCAATTTTATTTTGATACTGGCGTGTTTCTGAGAAAACAGTAAAGCTATCGACGCGACTGCATGGTTGATGCAGTAGTCTTTTTTTCACGAAAACGCATGTGCAATAAATCAATAACGTCTAAGAGCGTACACTTACTATATAGCTGTAAATTTTATACATACATACATGCATACATACATACATAAACATATATACAAGCGCACATACATGTATACACACACATATATATATTGTACCTTGTGTGTTGACAAATAGAAGTACGACTGCAACTGTTAAGTTTAGATATCCAAGTAGTATATCATAGTCCACTCTCCTTCTAGCATAGTAGTAATGTAACACTTACACTAAGTAGTATCACAAGATATGAAATACAAAGCAAAGGTAAGAGAAATTAACATAAACGCAATTTAAAGATAAAATATTCAAAGGAGCTATTAATATAAACTTGTGCTTAAATTAACATCAAAGTTCAGAGATGCTCAAGTTTAAGTATATATCGAAGCAAAAGTTATTGACAGAGAGTGGGTAACTACGTAAGCGAAGCCCTATAGGAAAACTGTGGCATCTGTGATGTGCTTACTGGCAAATGTGACGTTTATGTGTCTGAGTCTAAGATACTTAAGTGTGAAATTGTCCTGTCTGTCTAGAGGTAAACAGATACCAGAGAATAGAAGTTACTAGCCGTGCATTGCTGTCAGTACGTACAATTAATGAGCTCTTTGACTGTTTTGGGAGATATTTCACTCTGCAAAAAAAAAAAAATAATAATAATAATAGTAATAATAATAATAAACCAACTGCAATTAACTCACATTATAAATACACTCGGAAATACAGAAGTGCTTACCAGTTCGGCTGTTTCTAAAAGCCGGAGGTAGAAAAAAAGCCTCATTACATTATCCACACTACATTATGAAAACCAAGTTAGCTTCTGGTGTGGCTCCAAGTGATTAGATATATTTCTAGTTTCTGAACCGAATAAATTCGAATGATCTTTGACAACATAAGTGATGTTAATTTCTTATTTGCATGCATTTAATATAATATGTGTAAATACGACATCGTTTTCTACAACGTAGCTGCAGTTGAAAGTTACTTATTTGCTCGTATGTATTGTGCACATATTTTCCCCATTTCTTTTCTACAATAGTAATATTTTTAGATTTGTTATAAACTAACAATAGTAATTGATTACTGAGTTCTACAACGGTTTTGGATAACACTGTTTACTGTCAAAGATTAATTGTTAAATTTCTGAAACATCTAATTGTATCATTTGATCAATTTTATTCCTCTTTATTTCAAAATATTAGGTAACCAGTCAACATCACGTTCTGCAAATAATTTTTTTGTTTGTATTTACATGTCGTTGGACGGTAGTATGGATTCAAAGATTTTCTAAAGATTATAAAGTATCATGTGTAGAGAAAAATGCCATAGTGGCTTTGGTGTGGATTACTATAGATATTTTTTTCAAAATTCCAATAGTTTCCCTGGCTTTATTACTTTCTTTATTATGCAGAATTTAAAGATAAATGTGTAAACATATTTACCCTTCACTTAATATGAAATTAATTTTACTGCTTTCTTGTCTTTTTCATATTTTAGCAGAAGAAATTAACTATCAGTTGAAGATGGTGAGGTCTGCATAGAATTAAGCCAGTTGTGTATTGTAATTTGAAACTCTCTAGTTTGAAGCAAAAGTTCTACTGCCCCTCGATAATAATTAATAAGATGGGGAGAATTCAGTGTAGTTAACAAGATTTTAAAACAGCTGTACCTAGATATATACTGCGAAATATCTTACCTAAGGGATTTTTACTTGTTGTTCATAATATCCAGAATAAACTGGTTACTTTATCTTCGCCGATGTCTAGAATCTTCAAATATTTGCTCAAATTTGGGGGAGGGGACAATTTGATTACATCGACCGCAGTGTTCAACTGGTACTTATTTTATCGACCCCGAAAGGATGAAAGGCAATGTTGACCTCAGCGGAATTTAAATTCAGAACGCAGCGATAGACGAAATAATGATAAAAATAATAATAATAATATTTTCTACTCTAGGCACGAGGCCCGAATTTTGGGGGGAAGGAGGCCAGTCGATTAGATCAACCCTAGTATGCAACTGGTACTTAATTTATCGACCATGAAAGGCTGAAAGGCAAAGTCGACTTCGGCGGAATTTGAACTCAGAACGCAGTGACGAGCGAAATACCACCAAGCATTTTGCCCGGCATACTTACGATTCTGCCAGCTCGCTGTCTTAACAGTAATCTTTTCTACTACAAGCACAAAACCTGAAATTTTAAAGGATAGGGCAAATCGATTACATGAACCCCAGTGTTCAACTGGTACTTATTTTATTGGCCCTGAAAGAATGAAAGGTAAAGTCGACCTTAGTGGAATTTGAACTCAGAATGTAACGCCGGACGTAATAATAAGCCTTTTGTCCGGTGCGGTAACGACTCTGCCTGTTCACTGCAATAATAATAATAATAATAATAATAATAATAATAATCGTTTCTACTCTAAGCACAAGCCCCGAAATTTTTTCGGGTGGGGCCAGTCGATTAGATCGACGCCAGTACGCAAATGGTACTTAATTTATCGACCCCGAATGGATGAAAGATATAGTCAACTTCGGTGGAATTTGAACTCAGAACGTAAAGACAGACCAAACACCGCTAAACATTTCGCCCTGCGTGCTAAAGTTTCTGCCACGGAAACTAATAGAATTTTGAAAAGAAAAATACACGTCATTGATTGGTTGAAATTACCGAAATACGACAAATTTAACACGAAATGACTTCGAACATAGAAACTTTTCTCAACAACGCTAAGAGAAAAAGATGTTCTATATGATACATTCTACCAGTATCCGAAGTTTCAAAGTGTTTAGTTAAAGAAAATTAATTAATTAAGCTGCTCATGAAAAGGAAAAGACTCAACGACATGCAAATACAAACAAAAAAAATTATTTGCAGGACGTGATGTTGACTAGATAATAATAATGGTTTCAAATTTTCCCACAACGGCAGCAACATTTTGGTGTGAATAGCTGATTATATCGATCCCAGGGTTTCACTGGTACTTAATTTATCGACCCCGAAAGGATGAAGGGCATAGTCGTCCTCGGCAGAAAAAAATGATAATAATAATAATAATAATAATAATAATAATGATGATGATGATAAATGCCCTGATGCAGTACCATGGCTTCTGATCTTAATTGCTTGGAAGTGTTATCATGTACTTGTTTAGTTTTGGTATAAAAGGTGGGTACAGCAAATATTCTGCTCAAACACAAATTTGGTTGTCAGTTGTTTGACCATAACACATTGAGAATATCCCGTGCTGGCTGAAGATATGTGCATCTCTGATTACGATCAGAAGTTGTAGAGGAGCATCATAATCATGTATTGAGACAAATTCTTTGGGATTTGAATAATTTATATCTGGAAATATTGGTGTTTCGTACATCATCATTAAATAACCCTTATTCAAGAAGCTTTTGAGCGGGATGGCCTACTCAGCATGAAGGAAATTCCAACAGGGCCCCTCCTGCAAGGTCATGCACTGTTTATCTTGATATGAGATGACCATGTCGCGCACACATGGTCGTGATGAATGTGCCTGGTGTACTCTTATCAGACGGGTAGTTATGATGGGCTTCGTATATTTTTCCCCAGTGTCACTTTGATGGCTTGCACTGCACTCTTACCAAAATAATAATAATAATAATAATAATAATAATAATAATAATAGTAATATTAATAATAATAATAATAATAATAATAATAATAATAATCCTTTCTATTAAAGGCACAAGACCTGAAATATTTGTGGTGTGGACTACCCGATTGCATTTACTCCAATGTCTCACTGGTACTTAATTTATCGGCTCCAAATGGATGTAAGGCAAAGTCAACCACGGTGGAATTTGAACTTAAAATGTAAAGACGGATGTAATGCAGCTAAGCATTTGTCCGGTGCGCTAACGATTCTGCCAGTTCACTACCATAATAGTAATAATATTAATAATAATAATAATAATAATAATAATAATAATAATAATAATAATAATAATAATAATAATAATAATAATAATAATAATAATAATAATAATAATAATAATAATAATAATAATAATAGAGATAACTCGAATGTGGAATCTAAAAACAGAAACAATTCCTATCATAGTAGGTGCCTTAGGTATAATAAAAAAATATTCAGACAAATACATAACAAAAATACCAGGACTTACAAATATATATAACATACAGAAAATTGCACTACTGGGTACTGCACACATTCTACGCAAAACACTTTCAATACAGTAAACATAAGAGCACCACAGCAAACCACAGCACATACCCAAGGGGCACAGAGCTGCGCTCGGTAGTGAAGTGAAAGCACGTTATAAAAATAAAACTACTGAACAATAATAATAATAATAAGAAGAATAATAAGAATAATAGCAATAATAATAATGTTGATGATGATGATGACGATGATGATGATGATAATCCAAGATAGATTAAGAAATATAGATGTTCAAGAAGACATATGGATAACTACAGAAATGATAATAAAGCAGTTAAGAAAATTCCCAAATTGGAAGAGTCGAGGACCGGATGGGGTCCAAAGTTATTGGATAAAGTTGAGAGGGATCCATGAAAGGATAGTACAACAGCTAGATTAGTTCTTTCAGGAAGACGCAGTACCCAGCTGGATGACAAAGGGAAAGACATTGTTATGTGCCAAGTATCTTGAAAAGGGAAATGTTGCATTGAACTTTAGACCAATAACGTGCCTTCCTCTAATGTGGAAACTAATGTCATGCGCTTTGGCCGGTAAACTATCCATTGAACAGAAAGGGTGCCGAAAGCGGAGCCGGGGAACGAAGGATCAGCTCTTAATTGATAATCTAATTATTAGGAACTGCAAAAGTAGACATACAAACCTGAGCGTGGCATGAGTTGACTATCGCAAGGCATACGATATGATACCACACTCCTGGATAATAAGAACAATGTAAATGTATGGATTAGCAGAGAATATAAGAAGCCTTATATGGAATAGCATGAAATACTGGAGAAGGCAATTGACAGAATGGAAGCAATTACCAGGAGAGGTGAAAATTAAGAGAGGAGTCATCCAGGGGGGACAGTGTGTCCCCATTCATTTTCGTGCTGGAAATGATTACCTTGAGTGTAATACTACAGAAAATATAAAGTTAGGGCATGAGCTGGGAAGAGGTAAGGGAAAACTAAAACATTTGCTATTCATGGACGACCTGAAGCTGTTCACAAAAACTGAGGCAGAACTGGACAGCCTAGTCAAGTATGCGCGGATTTCCTCCAGTGATACTGAGATGGAATTTCGACTCTCAAAATGTGCTACGATAGTGATGAGACGAGAAAAGCTTGCCATGACAGTAGGCATATGTTTGCCACGCGGTGAAATGATGAAAGCAATCCAACCATAGTCCAGTTATAAATACCTGGGAATACTTGACGCAGATGGAATCATACACCATGACATGAAGGAAAAGACAAAAAGAGAGTACTTGCGGGAAGTGAAAAAAATATTGGCTTCAAAGTTGAATACCAGAAGCATAATTTGGGCAATAAACTCGCGCGCAGTCGCAGTAGTTTGGTATAGCGCTGGAGGTGGACAGAGACGGAGCTAAAGCAGATGGACAGGAAGTCAAGAAAGCTCCTAACGATGTATGGAGCCCATCATCCACGGGCATATACTGATCACCTATACACGAAGAGAGCAAATGGAGGAAGCGAGAGCTTAATGAGATATTTAGCGTAAAGTAAGGAAACCTTACTAGTGACAGTTAGGAACGAGGGAGTATTGAGAAAAAAATGGAAAACAAAGGAAGAAGTACGAAATGAACAAGAAGAAGAATTACGAATAAGAGATTACACAATCAATTTCATGTAGCCACATCAGAAGTTGATGGAAAAAATAGGTGGGATTGGCCGATGAAAGGAATCCTAAAAAAGGAGACCAAGAGCTCTATACTGGCAACGCAAGACCAAGCTTTGGCCATGAACTGGAGGGTCAACCTTAGGAATGAAGAAGTGTCACCGCCGTGCTGCATCTGTAATAGGGTGAATGAAACCGTTGCTCATATCAGAAATGAATGCCCTAGACTTTCTCAAAACCATTACAAATTTTGGCGACACGACCAGATAGCTAGAGTTATAAATTGGAAACTGTGCAAAAAGTGGGGGCTAGAGAGAGGCAAGGCGTGGTATGAGAACAAACCGTAGTGAGCGGCGTAGTCGGAGACTAGCAAAATCCTCTGGAATTCCCCAATTCCAACAGATCAGGTGCTAGAACATAACAGACAGGACCTAGTGGTGGTGGAAAGGTGCACCACATATGCTATATAGTTGATGTTGTGTACCCGTTGACCCACGAATAGTCAAGAATGAAGGCGAAAAGATACAACCCTCTTAAGTATGAAATAGCCTAGCTATGGAAAATGAAGGAAGTGAAGATAGTGCCAATTACTGTTGGGTTCTTGGGAAAAGTAACAGAAGGCATCAAAAGGAATATAAGGGAAACTGGAATTGAGTACCCAGAAGAACTGTTACAAAAGGTTTGTCTCTTTATCAGGAAAGTATTAAATAGCTGAAAATAACAGATTGCATAGTACCGTAGGCTGCAGATAGCAAACTCACTATGTATGCAAAACTCCAGGAGTTCCAACAGAACCTGTGATAAAGAGAAAAAGAAGCAATAATCTATACTATAATTGCGCTATTTACATCTGTGTGTTTGTGTCTGTGCTAAAATGTTGCTACCAAACTTTTCCGAACGATGAGTAACGGGAGAGTGTGAACATCTAAATAGGATTCACGAAAATTAACCGGTCGGGTTCCAGTCTGGTAAAATCCGACAACCGAATTAATTCCTCTCTCACTATTCAATAACTCTCTTACTATTCCTCATGCTTACTACCTCTTTCTCTTACCTTTGGGGCGTTGAGAAAACTACCATCTGCTGTGGCAAAGTAAAAAATAGCAATGATAAAGTTCCACAGATAAAAAAAAACCCAGAATTAATACCTAAGTACTATGATGTTAATCTATGCGGTTAAATGTTTCTGAACAAAAAATCGTGACTACAATAATTTACAGGTAATAGTTTCACTTGGACTAGATAATCCATCAGTTGGACCACAGGGTGGTAGCACTTTTATGCCTACTTTCAAGATTCAAGGTAAGTTTTACCACTGTATAGGAAGTCTCCTACGAGCAGTAAACAGGAAGCCAGTCTACGCACAGCTATATTTCGTTGACACTGCAAATGAGATGAGAAACAGATTGTCATTCAGAGGAGCTGACAACGACTTTAATGAGAACATCCTGCTAGACTTGCAGCGAGCACTGTATATGCACAATCCCTGTTAAAAGTTTTAAACAGTAAATTAATATAATTAAGGAATACTCTTTACCAGGAAAATGTTCTACCGGTGATACTATCATAACTCATGACAAACGGCTTATTTCTGTTGGATCACATGGGAGAACCTATAATCCGCCGACTGCATCAGAAGTTGCTATGATCATGGTGGGAGATGATACCAATAATCCAAACATTAAACCTGCAGATGTTGTTGTGCGGTACAGAGAAAGCAATGGGAAGTTAGACTACATTAGTCAAATCCACCGAAGCTATGACCCGCTTCATTATGTATTTCCGTTTCCCTATAGGGACGATGGCTGGAAGGTATTCTTGAAAGACAATGACCGATAAAAAAAAAACATTACTGAATGTGACTTTTATTCTAATCGACTTCAGGTAAGAAAGGACGAATTCAATGGCATAATGTAAGGTAGATTTTTCGATGCACCAATATGCAGTAGATCAATATGCAAAGACAGAGCAAGCTCGATTACACTTCCTGAGAACTCATCAGAAACAACTTAAGGCTGAAAAGTACCAAGGCCTTCTGGATGCTATTACGAATGGTGACACGAATGACGTAGGATCTAAAATCATTCTTCCGCCATCATATACTGCTTCTCCTCGGTTTTACAGCAAGTGTTTCCAAGTTGGAATGGCTCTGGTGAGCCAGACTACTTCATCACTATGACAACCAACCCAAAGTGGACTGAGATGACTAAAGCCTTATTTGCTCATGGGAACAATGTGCATATATTGGCTTTGGTTCTGGGAACAATGCGCATATATTGGCTTTGGACTCAGGGTATAAGGGTATGAAAAGAATCCACACTGACGACGTTGAGAAAATTATAGTTTCACTTTTCACTTTCAAAATACGTACAAGAGTTTAGATATGTACTAGCTGAATCGACCGTCGGGAGGGCAGTGATTCAGCTAATAATGACAACAACAACAACATCAACAATAACAACAACAACAACAACAACAACAACAACAACAACAACAACAATAATAATGATAATGATGATGATGATGATGATGATGATGATGATGATGATGATGACGACAACAACAACAACGATAATAATAATAATAATACTAATGATAATAATAATAGCATCATGATGATGATGAAGGAGCATGAAATGAAAACGAAGGAAACAGAGAAAAAGTACAAAGACATCAGTTGTATTAACGAAAGTAACATGGGACTGATTAGTTTCGTCACTGCGTATCCATTAAAGTCGACAAGCAGCAAGTATAATAGAAATGATCGAAGATATTGGAGAGTATACGTTCAGTGTTACATTAACTTATTTAAAATTTATTGCCATATGACTCATATAAGAAATGTATTTCGAAACTTTGCACAAGTTGCCAATTAGTCACATACATTAACAAAGCACAAATTGAATCTACAATGGGTTAATGTCAAAGAAGTACGAACGGAAGTTGTTTTATTCGTCCTAATGTCTAAAAGGTAAGTGCATACACCGTACTTGATACATGAAACGTATAAAAAGTTGACTGTGCAAGCTACTGCATTGGCCAACCTAATTGAACTGATGCTAAATAAAAACGATTAGGATCTATATAACAATACAAACTTCACTTCTTTCTCAGATTCAGAAAAAATAGTCAGGAATGCGAGAGTGATATGTTTTCATAGCGCATGCTTATTTTCCAGTTATGTTTTATTCACAAAACGTGACACCCGGCAGCAATAACTTTGAAAGAGGAGAAACTTAGTATAGCAATAACTAATTTAAGAAGATATTGACGTAAGACAAAGTAAAATGTATGCGACGCATATATAGAAAGCTCAAATGGAAATTAAAAAGAAAAGAACACAAGAAAAAACAAAGAATATGAATGGGAAAAATGCAAACAAGATGATTAAAATTATAAACGTTCAGAACTTACATCACTCAACACACAGGCAAAAGAAATAACTAACCAAAACAAAATTAAATTCCAACTTATCTCAAACTTCTTTTCAAGACAAGCCGAACTGCACTTAAAAAATATGATATCTCATGAATACGAGAAAACTTAGAATATTTTAAAGCTGAAAGTTTTGAAATTTAACCGTAGCCTGTTCTTTTCCTTTGTGTTTTTAAATTTGTTTCAAGGATATATTTCGGAGTATATCGGAGTACACTTGTGTGTGTGTGTGTGTGTGTGTGTGTGTGTGTGTGTGTGTGTGTGTGTGTGTGTGTGTGTGTGTGTGTGTGTGTGTGTGTGTGCGTGTTAGTGTGCTGTGTTATATTGACAGTAATATAGGATGATTCAGACAAGTAATACCAATTGGATCACAGTGTCATCCAAAATATGTCATTCTACTTGACCATGCACATTAATGTTTACGAGTATTGGAGCTCTACTTTACCATGCTTGCATCTTATATGTTGCAACAGCTTAACTGTAAATTTAATTGATCCCAATATTTTGTTGATAATTTATTCTATTATCTCTGGAATAATGGATGGAAAAATAGATATATAATCGATTTCTGATAAGAACATAAAGACCCACAACAAATAAGGCAAGGCGTTTCCCCGACGCTCTAACAATTTTGCCAATCCACCGTCCTGAATATAACATTGACCTACAAATGGAAATAATTAAAAACTAAAAATATGTGGAAGGTCCTTTTTGAACCAACGAAATTTAACCTTGAACACAACTTTTAAAGATGAAATAATATAGGTTTTTGCAATCATTTTCGTACGTTTGTCATTCAATTTGATAATCGGGTCATTCAAAATCGCGAAAATAAATAAGCGCGATGAAATTAGTCATTCAAATTCATTTTTCGATCATTCCATTTTGAACTTCGGTCAAAGAATTTAGCATTTGCATAATTCAAATTAAAATACCCGCCGAGAACATTCAAATTCGTCGGAATACGAGGCGTCTTTTCGAGCATTCAAGTTCTTTTGGGAGCAATCTATTTAACACTTCGTGCAATCAAATTAGTATGATAGCCGTTTTGGTTTTATCGCATGATCATTGTATCATAATTATGTGTTTTCATCCATTGTTTATGCTTTAAGCAATATATCGTGTCCATATCTTATCTTTGTATTCTTTTATTTTTGTATAGGTACATATATTTATTGTTAAAGACTTCATGAAATCGTATTCCAGCCTTTTCAATCTTTTTAAATAAACTCAGTTACAACAAATGCTAAACTGAATAAACTTATTCCGAACTCGAATGCTCACAGGCGAATCTGAATGTTCCAAAAGACGCTTCCTCGCAATTCGACTAATTTGAATGCTCTCGATGGGCATTTTAATCTGAATGATGTAAATGCTAAATTCTGCAACCGAAGTGCGACATTGAATGATCGAAAAGCGAAATTGAATAGCTAACTTCATGGTGCTAACTTTTTTCGCGACTTTGAATGACCTGATTATCAAACTGAATGACAAACGTACGAAAATGACTGCAAAAACCTATAATAAAAATCGTGAACATTCATACCATCAGAGGAAATCAAATACTCTTCACTGCAGGCACTGAAATTGTAAACCAAAATTTTGCAACTTCAAAGTTTCCCATATAAGAACGGTGAAACACAAACAATTAATGTGAAAAGACAAAGATATAAAGTAAAATATAACACAATCCTAATGAAACTAATGTCAAACAGATACAAATGTTAAATTAAACAAATATTAATGCGACAGAAATGAAACGTAATCGAAGTTAATTAAAGTGCGCCTAAAACAGGATATTGTCGTTAAATTCAAAGAATTTGCAGCTATAAAATCTCAGTGGATTGCTAAAAGATCAATACAGCATCGAAATAAGAAAGAAATAATGGGTTCTGTATAACAAATGGATGGTATACTACGGGTAACAAAAGTCAAGGCAAAGCTACATCTAAACAATCATGAGAGGATAAATAACGAGGCAAGATATGGAAATTTCCAAAGTTCTGAATAGTAAAATAATAAGCATTTATAAAGTATTCGTAACGATATTCAACGATCTACAACAAGGTCTTGAAGTACTCTGAATGACAAAACAATCTTAACATCCAAAACAGGAAATATGAAGTCACCTTCGTACAATATCCAAAACATGTATCGCAGCTAGTAACTGCTCCTTTGGTGCAGAAAATGCAAATCCTATTATTGCAATTGATAGATGTTCGCATGAAAAGCAAAAAGTCTTCATAATTCAATACTGTAAGAGAGGAAACAAGTATCTAAGCATCGGCTCGGTTGGTTACTAGTAAATTTGTTTTAGTATCTCTCATTCTGCAAAACTTCGTCAAATAAGATGCCAAAAAATAAATTAAATTGCAAAGGATACGATTCCAATCAATCATCTCGTTTGAAAAATATATGACCTAATTTTTTTATAAAGTAGGCACCAAACAATTGGAATCGCAATTACAATACGTCGATTTATTTAGATATATTAGAATAAAATTGTATCTAGACATATAACTCAAAGCAAAGATTAATTATTTTAAACCACTGATATCATGTTAGATAAAGGAACAGAGATAAGACAATTCGACATTAGGAATAATGATCTAGAGAGTAAAATACATACTGATGGAAGTCCGATAAGACTGTTATTGGCATTCTTTAATATTTAAACCTGGATTAAATACAAAAATGTGGATATTTAGTCTGGTTATAAGTTATAACCTTCTTAGTCAGAAGTCAAGTGAATTTACAAGAAAATGCTTTGATCTAGAGCGCTCAAACAAAAGGTGATACAGAAAGTTTATATTTTATTACAGAAAAACATGCAAGAATCATACCTCCTCATCGATTTTCGTTGTTATTGGCACTCCGTCGCTTACGACGTCGAGGGTTCCAGTTGATCCGATCAACGGAACAGCCTGCTCGTGAAATTAACGTGCAAGTGGCTGAGCACTCCACATACACGTGTACCCTTAACGTAATTCTAGGGGATATTCAGCGTGACACAGTGTGACAAGGCTGGACCTTTGAATTACAGGCACAACAGAAACAGGAAGTAAGAGTGAGAGATAGTTGTGGTGAAAGAGTACAGCAGGGTTCGCCACCATCCCCTGCCGGAGCCTGATGGAGCTTTTAGGTGTTTTCGCTCAATAAACACTCACAACGCCAGGTCTGTGAATCGAAACCGCGATTCTATGACCGCGAGTCCGCTGCACTAACCACTGGGCCATTGCGCTTCCACTCTCCTCATCGATAACACTGTCCTAATCGACATAAATGTATCAGTTAAGACCTAACAAAAACTGAGCAAGTATGAAGATCTTGAAATAAAAATTGGCAAAATGTGGAACCTCAAGACTAAAATAATACCTGTTGTAATAGGTGCCCTAAGAATAATAGCAAAAGGGGCTGATTCCTACCTAGCTCAAATACCAGGAAACCCCAAAATGTCAGAAACTCAAAAAATAGTACTCATGGAAACTGCCCACATCCTACGTAAAATAGTGCATGCAATCTCAAATTTTAAAACAAACTCATAATTTTCTTATGTTTTCTTAAACATTCTCTAGAACAATACTATGTGCAAAACCAAATATATGACACCCTCGGCATAACACCAACATGAATTTCTAAGTTCTTGTCTCTTGAGGTCTCTGGGTGAAACTTGGAGTCAACTTCTACAAATACAAAGCAAAAGTCAAACATATCATACTATAATGGATGTTATGTCCATCTGTCTGTCTGTACCCTCCTCACGGTGAAACGGCTGGACTAATGGTCACGATGTTTTTTCGTGATTACAAAGGAGGTAATCATGCAGGCTTTTAGTTAAAGTAATTTCAAAAAGTATGATTATTTAATGGCTATTGAGGGTAATTGTTCAATTTACGGGCGTAAAAAAGTAAATAAAAATTAAAGAGAGGTAACTCCTAATAAAAGAAGCAAAGAAAAGTAATTCAATTTACTTTCCCACTGAATTACGCCATGTCAGAAAGTTTTAGTTTAGGATAGCTTTATTAACGAATGATTGTGATGACTTTGGCTCATCTTTAATCGGTGTATGACTACTACGAACTTTGTCAATAACGATTGTATGTATAAAGCTGTGTAATGCTTTTATTAAATTTTCCTTCGTTCCACGCCATTATGACATGGAAACGGAAATCAGGAATTGGTAGGACTACCAAGAAAGCTGTCGCTATAAAACATAAGAGAGAAATGAACAGTGAATACAGATTAACCCAACAGAATAAGGATACGGGAACTCATAGATTTCGCCGAGATACCGAAGAAGGAATTGTCCATGTTTGTTCCTAAAGATATCTGGCCCTGTAGCTCGCAAGATTTGAACTCGTGTGATTTTGGGATATGGGTTGCAGTTGAAGCAATATCCAACGCAACGTCTTACGACTGTATGTCTTCACTGAAGGCTTCGATCAAGCTACCATTCGATAAAATGAAAAAGGAAGAAATAGTTAATCCATGCACATCATTTCGTAAACGGATTGAAGTGGTAAAGAAAGTAAATGGTGGTCAAATTAAACTGAAATAAGTACTAAACACTCCACTTAGAAACTGTTGAATAATTAAGTGATATGCTTTTTTTATTTTAACTTTCGTTTTATTTCATTTACACTTTGAGCATGTCGTAAATGTAGACATCTACTTATATATAATATTCTTTTGAAAACAATCAACTAGCGTGTTTGTAAATCGAACTTGGAATCTTGGGGCTAGTAACAAGCGCTCTTAACCACTATGCCATATGACCGTGGCGTAGTGGTTAAGAGCGCGGGCTACTAACCCCAAGATTCCGAGTTCGATTCCAGAATAATGAATTTCCCCAAGACACCTGATGAAGGCTGGGGGAATTATGTACATTATTTACATTTGACGGATATTTGTCCTCATCTTGTTAACACAACAATTCGTCTGACATATCCTCCAGCCTTCATTAAGTGTCTTACGGAAATTTTTTGATTATTATTATTATTATTATTATTCAGGTCACTGCCTGGGATAGAACTCGGTATCTTGGGGTTAGTAGCCCGCGCTCTTAACCACTACGCCATATGTCCGTAGGTAATTATGGAGTGAATTTCGGGGCTTATAAATCTAATATTTTCATATCCTTCCATAATACCGGTTCTTATATGCTATTCATATCTGCACTCAGTCTGCTAAGGAGGTTGTTGTGTCCTAGCATATGTACTGTTTCTTTTAGTTTTCGTATTTCCAGTGGTGTTCTCTGTCTATTATTTTAACTTCATCCCACAGGGGGAGGTGGTCTCGATTTTCCCATATATGATCAGCTATACCCGATTTATCAATATCTCCCCGTGTCACAGCTTTGCGATGTTCCTCTGCCCTTATTTTGAGGGGGCGGCATATTTCCCTTTTGTATAACCTACCACAGCTGCATGGGATAGAGTACACAGAGGTTTTGGTCATATTCTCTTCTATTAGTGGTTTTACTCGAAGGAGATATTTGCGAAGTGTTGTATTACTCTTGAATGCTGTCCTGATATTATATGGGCCGAATCTCATTTGAATCTTTTTGGAGAGGCCTTTCACATAGGGTAGACAAACTGTGGACAGTTTATTGGTTTCATCCTCTCTTTTCTTCATAATTGGATTGGATAGTATGTTTGTGGGGTAATTGTTGTTTAATAGATTGTTACTGAGCTTGATCATTTCTTCGTGGTGGATATCACGATCGCTACTTATATTCTTTGCTCGATATTTTAGGCACTGAAGTAGGTAGTTTCTACACAGAAGGATCAAGTGCCTTATTTGTATACTAGTGCGTTCTTTTAGATGGGTGTCTATCACTAGTTTCGCTTGAATCACTGATAGTGCTTCACCAGTTGGGACTTTGGTGAACAGACTTATCACATCTAGATTCAACATCTGGTTGGATTCAATGGGGGTATTCTTGATCAATTGTGTGAAGTGGGTGGAATTCTTCACGAACTATGTTGACTTTCCTGCTAATGGACTGATTATATCCACAAGGATGCGGCTCAGTGGATGACATGCTGAAACCTCTACAGCTCACTATAGGTCTTAATGGAATGTCATGCTTGTGAATCTTAGGAAGACCGTATATGTGTGGTAGTTTACTGTAGTGTTGAGTCAGTTGTCTGTACTTCATTGGTATAAAGTGATCCTTGTTCTTGATCAAGATCTGTGGCAACTTCCTCTCCGTTTTCAGAGTTGGGCCTTTTTTTACTTTGCTGTAGCTACCAGCACTTATAAGACTTGCCGTAGTGGCTAAGAGCGCAAGCTACTAACCCCAAGATTCCGAGTTCGATTGCAGGCAGTGATCTGAATAATAATAATAATAATAATAATAATAATAATAATAATAATAATAATAATAACATCGAAACGTACCTTAGGAATGAGAAACCATGTTCGAAAATTCCCCAAGACACCTGATGAAGGCTGGAGGGAATATCAGCAGAAACGTTGTGTTAACAACAAACAAGATGAGGACAAATATCCGTCAAATGTAAATAATGTACATAATTCCTCATCTCTTAAATATAGAACTGTATTATCTAATCGGTACGGAGCTGATACTAGACTTCAATGGAGATATATAGAGAAACTCCATCAAAAATACCTTAGGAATGAGAATTCAGGTTCGAAATCTCCCCCAAAACACCTGATGAAGGCTAGAAGGCATATCAGCCGAAACGTTGTGTTAACAACAAACAAGATGAGGACAAATATCCGTCATATGTAAATAATGTACATAATCCTTCATCTCTTAAATATAGAACTGCATTTGTACCTAGAGTAGAAAAAAAGTTTATGGTCACGTGAACTGAACCAGTAATACGAAGTATCGGAGTATATCATAAGATCAGCATCAGATACAATATACATACCATCGAACATTCAAGCAGCAGGCCGGCATTATTGACGTTGAAAGTCTCTTTATTTTCTTCTGTTACATTATAAATTACTTCCTAACGTCATAAGTTCAAGAGCTTTTAATTTTCATATTCTCCTTCATACTAACATAGCACTTCATAATTTGAAGCTGTAGATTGAACGTAAGTCCTCCAAAAGAAGTATATATCAGAAAATAAACATTTACACTATTCATTTCTTGAATTGTTTAAATTTCTCTCGTCGTATAAATAAAACAAATCATGTGGCCATGGAGTCGGCATTTAATGCAGGAACCAAGCAAATAATCAATGCGTTAAGCATAAATGCGTTACTTAAATTCTGAAACAGAAAAGAGAACTGACATTTTCATCAAACTTCTTGAAAATATCGATTTAGGACGTAAGATATGTCACTTAGCATGATATAGAGATATAAAATAAAATTCAGTTTATTTAGTGATATTTCAAATTATTTCATAAGTGATTATTGACTACGTTGAAATCATTTGCAACTTGTTTTACACGTACTTAAAAATATTAAGTAGAATTAAACAGAATATTCTTTTAGTTTATTTTTCATTTGTACAACACCTTTTCTTTTTGTAACAGTTGTCAAAGAACTGAGGAGAATAGAAAAACAAGCTAACAAACCATTAAGAAACATTAGTATCAGACAATCGCGATGACAGCTAAATATTCATACATGATTACTGCCCTAATTTGTTTACACTATGATTAAATTTTGCGACAATAATAACACTACTACAGGTATCGAACATATGGAGAGAGAATAGTCGATTATATCGAATTCAGTCATTCATAAGTACCTTATTTTATTAATCTTAAAAAGATTTTATGACGAATTTGACTAGCCGAGATTCGAACTCACAACGAAATGACCATTAATTAACGTGGCAAAGTAAATAGAGCATGAATTATTATACCTAATTATCCCCAGATTTTTTTGGAAGCGTTTTGAACAACTTCATAGTGTTTGAAGATATTTGGGAAAAAGTTGCCGAGAGGATGCAAAATGTTGGTCGGTCGGTGTGAGAACTGGAAAGTTGACTAGATAAGGTGAAATAGGTGAAGTTCTATAGTACCATTAGCTAAAGTGCAACATTTTTACTTGCAAGATATCTGTTCAGGTGTTGCGGGTTATAGAAATGGTCTTTTGTGGTTCCCCACTTTTGGTGCATTTTGCGGTTCCCCATTTTTGGTACATCTCTCAATAGTTTCTCTGCTATGTTGGCTTTGTCAAGATTACGGGAAGAAGAATGGATGGTTCAAATTGACAACCATCAAGCGGCATTTATTTTCGCAAAATATGAATAGCTTTTCAACTATGAAATGAAATTTCTGTAACATTTCTCACAGGCTGAATATATTGGATCTTTACTCTTTGAAGGGCACATCGAGAAATTAATTTTTTGTAACTAAATACTTTCAAACTTCGGACACTGGTAGAATGTCATATAAAACATCTTTTACTCTTAGTGTTGTTGAGAAAAGTTTATATTGTCAAAGTTATCTAATGTTAAAGTTGTCGTATTTCGGTAATTTCAACCAGTCAATGACGTGTATTCAACTGAATAAAATTACTGCTGTTATTTATCAACAACAACTTCCGGCGGTGTATATTTCGTTTGTCACTGTTATTTATGACATATTTCATCTCAGTTACGTTTGTATGAATAAACGAGTGTATCTGAAGCATGTTTACTTCATGGCACCACTACAATCGTTCGTGCATTTCTACTGCTTTTACTGGGTTTTTTCTCCTGTTTTTCAGCTACTAAGACATTTTACCACCCACCTCCAATTTCTTCCTTTTTCACATTTTTCCGTAACTCTAACCCTAAAACCCCAACCCTAACCCTAACCATAAACCCCCAACCCTAACCCTAACCGTAACCATAAAACCTTAACCCTAGCCCTAACCCTAAAAACCCAACCCTAACCCTAAAACACTAACCCTAACCCTCAACCCTAACCCTAACACTAACTTTAAAACCCTAACCCTAACCCTAAAACCCTAACCCTAACCTAACCCTAAAACCCTAACCCTAACTCTAAAACCCTATCCCTAAACCTAAAACCCTAACCCTGACTCTAAAACCCTAACCCTAACTATAAAACCCTATCCCTAACTCTAAAACCCTAACCCTGACCCTAAAACCCTAACCCTAACCCTAACGCTAACTCTAAAATCCGAACCCTAATAAACTTGAGAATTTAAAAAATGTATGATAAAAAAATCATTAAATAAGTTTAACGTTTCATGAGAAGTAATATGAGGATTTATTAAGGTTGCTTCCATATGAGCTTTAGTGAAATGACATGGATTCAGACGAGATTCGAAACCAGACATTCGATTCTGCTTTCAAGATGTTTAGCTTTAAAAGCAAGATTTATAGTTATAAATGATATATTAAGTCTGAAACTAGTGCTGAATCGGAACTGAATGCTTTTAATGCACTGAGAAAAACAATGAATTTTCCATTTCCTCTTCTTCATTGAAATATAGATCTTAGTATGTACTAAAAACAATATCTATAAATCTTTAGAAATCTTTTTTCTTTCTTTCTCATTATTCTTGTCTCTTTCTCTTTCGCTGTCTGTCATCAATATTCTCTTACTGGCTATCTCTTAATAGCAGCTTCCGCTTCTTAATTTCAACAGTTACCCTCTTTTCTTTTACTAGTTTTTCCTTTCCTTTTGTTTGATTTCCAGATGATTTACTACTCACACATGCACATGGATAAAAGAAAAATATAACTGCTTTCTGAGTATATGAGATTCATTTCTTTTTTTTAGTCCACTTTGTTGAAAGTTTAAAGAATCGATGTCTTTTACTGTTATTTATTACCAATAAGCATATAACTCTTAAACATTTAGTATTCAGATTACTCTGTCGAATGTAATGCTTATTTATTCGTATTGTTTTGAATTTATCATACTTTATCTCATAACTCCGAGATTTTGATTATGGGATTTTCTATACTTTTAGAATAACGTAGTCGAGTAAACGCGAGAGACCTCGTTGGCTTGATCATAAAACAAGTAGAATATTTGGGTCGAATATCGTCATTTTAAATGCAAAAAGGATTATATCCACGAAATAATAAATGTAGTTAATTTCTGGTAATTAACTGGCTATTTCATGAATTTCAGTGTATAATAATCAATTTTATCGCTCTTTCCACATTAAGCGTTCAGATCCCATTTAGATTAACTCTGTTTTTCACCCTTCGGATTTTTTCTGTTAGTGTTAGTTTTCAGTTCTTTTAATTTTGCTCGAATTGTTATCAGATATGTTGTGTTGATGGAGTTTTGTATACTAATTATGGAAAGGAAATTTATGTTCGCATTAAATTAATAAATAAAAAAGTTAATAAATTTTAAAGTTTGCAACGTTTGGCTAATTTTAGCCACTCAAAAGCCACAGACGTTGGTATCCGTTCCCACAGTAACAAACCAAAATGTCGTCTTCTTAAACTCCAGCTACGTGTATTGTCTGTACTTGTCTATTTTCTTTGACAAGTTCTTGTTTTCTGAACGTTTGTCCTAATTATTTGTGTCATGTTCACCCGTGCTTTTTGATAACTTTCAACAGTGTTTCCTGGGACCATTTCAACTTAAATTAATCCCTTATGACTACAGCCAACTCATTTAACCTTTCGAATATCATAGAGAAATTGAAAGTCGAGGAAGACGCGGTTTCTTACTTGCAAGAGAAGGTTGTTATCCCTAAAAGAAAGTTATGTACTAAAAAACACTATATGCACAAGAAGATTCGTCACGAGGAAATTTACTGGCAGTGTTCCCGGAAAGGATTCAACGAGTGTGTGTGTGGGGGTCAGAAAAACACTCGGCTGGAAGGTGCTTCCCTTCCTATTAGCATATTGCCTTTTTTACTTTACTCATGGATCAAGGTATTGATTTCAATCCTATTTTGTATTGAAGAACTGGGGATGAGCCACTGCACAGCTGTTGATTACAACAGCTATGTTCGTGAAATAAGTGCGGAAGACTTCCTCCGCAACCCAGTCCAAAAGAGCAGCTCTGAGAAGATTGTTCAAATACACGAAACAGTTTTTTTAAGGCATAAATATAATGGAAGAAGGGTCTTTGCTACATGAACAGTGTGTTTACGGAGGTGTGTTGCGAGGCCAGAAATATTTTTATGTATGTGGTGCCATGTCGGAATCGCGATACACTAGAGGAATGTATACGTCAGTCAGTTCTTCCAGAAACCACAATTTTCAGTGAGTTGTGAAGGGCCTACTGTCACATTCCTGAAATTGATGGTTGTAATTTTCGACATAGAACAGTGAACAACAGTGTTGAATTTATTAACTCAAAGTTGGTATCCACGCGCAACAAGTAGAACAAAGCACGTGGGTCTGTAAAACGATGGAATAAACAATGAATCCAACCTATGGAACCGACATTTCTATGGCTGACTCGTATTTCTGTGACATTTTGTGGCGTAGGAGTTAAGAAAATTGTAATTTATTTAAAGAGAAACTCGTAAACTGAATTTCAAACTTTGGTTTTTGAATTTTCGCTACAAAAATATAATAATCTTAAATATTTACATGAACTGAACTACATTAACGTGCAGTTTGTATTTTTGTAATTTTTTTGCATGAAAATGAAGAAAACATTCATGCCTGTTCCAACATTTCACATCATTTTATTCATTAAAACTTATAACTTCAAAATTCTTACACGTTTGTCGCCGTAATGCGATCATAGACAACAATCACGTACAAAACGCCAGCTTCTAAATCCTGTTTTCTGATTCGGTTAAAATGATCAAACTTCAACTCTCTGTAACATTTTTCTGAATCAATTTTTCGGGAACAAGTGAATATCAAAATCAGATTCAGCATAAAATATGATATCTTTATACCAAATTTGAAAATTTTCACTTAATTTTAAAATTTCGAAAACTATGACAGCAACAGAAAAGATTCCATCTTTCTGACGTCAATAAAATCAATGTTAATCTTTATTTGGTTTAGTTCCATTTATTGTTTTTCTCTTCTCGAAATATATGACCTTTGTTAAAGCACTATGCACATTAAACTATTTACAGTCCACAATACTTACTAAGAATATGAATATGTTTGTTTTTGGTGTGAGAAAATTTTGTAATATTTGAATAGCTTACCCTCACCTCATAAAGTTACAACATTTAATGCCCTTTCCTTTTAAGATTAGCGTATAATTTAATGAAGATTTGACTGCTATTTTCTCGCAAGTCGAACTATCACGTCGATGGGTATATTTCTGTCTCCGGTGTTTTGACATAAGTTATAAATCAATTGCTCTATTAGTTAGTAGCAAGAACCTCAATACAGTTTCTGCTACTCATTACAGAATTATGTAAAACTCTCTGGTGTCCATTTCATAAATTTTGCTACCATTAAAAGGAATATAGTGTGACAGAATTTGCATATTTTTCCTGTCATATATCCTACATTTGCGTATTTGTAAGTTTTATTTTCAATGGAAACTTTACTGGATTCATGGTCGAATTTTATTGTTAGTGAGACATCGGTCACTTAACCCCAGAAGAATTATATTAGTAAAGTAATCAAACATTTCAGATGATTTTGTTGTATCCGGTTATCTTCCTCTTTACCGGAAGGACTCTCGCAATCATATTGGGCGTCTTTGCTCGTGTCAATCTTCCCATCGTTCGTGACGAAGATTTTGAGGATCCTCCGCTGTCTTTCATGGGTTTTAGACATTCTCTTCTGCACTCAACTAGCTAATTGTTCTTTCTCTATCATTCTCCATCTTCCAAAAATTGTTGTTATACGGTCTGTTTCTGACAGCATCGATAAGGCTCTCTTGTTTCATTACTGTGCTAATATATTCATCTTTGGTGATTTCAATATGCACCATGAAGAGTGGCTTAAGTTTTCTCATAACATTAGTGCATCTGGCATTGAAGTGTATAATTTTGCACTTTCTCAATCGCTCACACAACTCGTTGATTTTCCTATTCGCATTCGTGATTATGATGACCAATCTACCTCCCTCCTTCATCTTCTTTTGGCATTAAATCCTGATATCTGTAAGGTTTGTCATGATTCTCTACTCGAGGGATCTGATCATGTTGTTGTTTCAGTTGACGTTTTACTTCCAAGGGGTCTCCTCTTCATCGTACTCTATTCAGTTATGATCGTGATGACTGGAAAAATTTTCGCGACTTTCTTCGTGACGTTCCTTGGACCGATATTTTTGCTAAATCTGCTGAGGCCTGTGCTGGGGAAGCTACTATTGGGATTTACGTTAGTATTGACCCCTTCATACTATCTCGGAAATACTAGCTGAAACCGCATTCTTCACCCTTCTGCAGTAAATAAACAGATTTTCACGAATGCTCGCAATCACTATGGGGCTGTTATTTGTGATGCTAAATCAGATAACGAGCAGCACATTCATGATCGTATATCATACTAGAAAGTAGGCATCGTAACTTTTGGAGAATTATTAAAAATGTTAGAGGTAACAATAAGTCTTCTATTCCTCCTTTATTCGACGGACCTGAGGTCTTGATAACATCAAATGATAAAGCAGAGCTCTTTGCTCAACTGTTTAGTTTTCACTCTATTCTCAATAACTCTGGTCATCCAATCAAGGTTGTTCTTGATGGTCAATCTTCATTTAGTTATTCTATTAATGCTGGGGTTCCTCAAAGATCTGTCCTGGGCCCAAATATCTTTCTTCTTTTTATCAATGATCTGCCTGATCATATCCTCTATCAGCTAGTAAGCTGATAACTCTACTTTGTACTCTTGTTTGGACAAATCTAACGACTTGTCTGATGAGGTTGAGATCGCTGCAACCTTGAGAATGTTCTTCGATCTATTATTGTTGAGTGAGGTAGGAAATGGCTTGTAATGTTCAATCTATCGAAAACTAAACCTCTTTCAATTAATCGCTTCAGACAGCCTTCCTTGCCATCGGTTTCGATGGATGGTATTGATTTACCTGAGAGTAGTTCTCTTCGTCTCCTAGGAGTGACTTTCTGTAATGATTTTTCTTGGAAGATTTACATTGAATTTGTTGCCAAATCGGCTGCTATGAAGATAGGCTTACCCCTTCGTTCGAGGGGTTATCTCACTCCTGAGACTATTCTTTATCTTTATAAGTACACCATTCTCCCTACATTGAGTACTGTTGTCACATGTGGGCAGGTGCTCTTGCAGATTGCTTAACTCTGTTGGACCTCATTCAACGCCGTATTTGTAATGCTATTGGTCTTGATATATCTTCTAAATTGGATCCACTCTCATCGTTACTTCTGAAGAGAAAGGAAGGGACATACGATAATATATTCTGACATAATTCCAAGAAACGTGTTGGTCTTTGCTGGAAAGACTTTGTTTAAAGATATTCTTAATCAAACTTGAAGTGAGATTAAAAAACAACGTGTAGAAAACAAACTCCCGAGTAGTGGAGTGCTGGGAAGGAAAACCGATTAAGGGAAATGATTAATGCAAGTCCAAGTCGCTCGGACTCATTAAAATGACAAAAAGAGAGATTGTTGTTTTTAGCGGGTTTGAGTGAAGGTGATATGCAAAGGGTTATTCAGGTAATCAAAGATTCTAATAGTAATGATATTAGTCGGGCCAGAATTCAATAATTTCTTTATAATATTTAATGTATTTTGATGCATCTAATAATCATCTCACATCTAACATATCTTATTATATCGGGCAAGTTAGCAAGGATCTTTAGGCAAGCCATTAGTTAAGTATTCACTTCTGCAGTTTGCGCTTCCAGAATTCTTTCTAAATTGAAACTAACATTTTTCTCATATTTGTTGTTGTTATTCTTCTGAGTAATCAGATTATTGTCGTTCTCATAAAATGATGCTTCCGAAACTATACTATTAATGTGCCATTTTGGTTTAAGATGATAGCGAATGCTTTTAGTGAGAATTTGCTAATATTTCTAGGAGGCCAAAAGAGCATGTAGAAGCTCCCTCGTTGCCTTGTGTTCTTGCTATTCTTGCTGCTGCTGTCGTATTGTTGTTAGTGCTTGTAACTATAAATTAATCCTTAGAGAGACAGCCATGTGTTGACGCTTGCTTTTTGCTTTTAATTCTGTTATAATTACCAGTTTCAGTAAAACTGGGAATTTCCATCAACACCATCATTGAATGAGCTATCTTGAAGGTATGACAAGCAAAAATACTTTAAAATTTATCTAAAATGATGATGAACTCAAATCGAAATATTATCACTTCGATTATACTGCAATTAAACAGTAAAACAACTGCAAATTCACTAAAGACATGTATTTACAATAGTAACACATGCATGAACTCCATGTGATCACTTGACCTGTTAGAAATAACAGCAGAATCTTCTTTAAAGCGTATTTGACTGTAGAGGATAAAGAAAGTGTATGAAAATGTAGAATTATATGCCACTAAAAGGTGCATTAATCGCAACTTAAAAACCTTTGGTTATAGATTTGTTCGATCAGCGTTGATGTGAAGCTAATCATCGATAATATCAAAAATAATAAAAAAACAACAGTGTCAACTACAATTGCGAAATTCAGTAGTGGCTTTTCCCAGAAGTGCCAGGTAATATAAAATTAGATACGAAGAGAATCCCAACGTCAGAAATAAACCATTTAAGTGTTCAAAGACTCCATAAAAACAAGTGCAGTTCATTCTTGCAGTTGACGAAAACACTGATATTATTAAGTGCTCTCTATATGTATGGCTTTAATCCCCAGTGAAAAACAAAGGTCTAACAAAGTGATATTAGAACAGAACGGAAGCGCTGGAACGGTTCAGATCTATACAGTACTTGAGCTCTTTTATTTCCTAGTTAATATTCTCCGGTTCTGATATTTATTTTGAAGACTGTGGGGAAGTGGTTTTGAAACTAACTCTGAGTGATAAGACCAAAACGGCTCAACTTGAAAACCTTAGTAGATAGATTAATGCATGAGAGTAAAGTATAAGTAAGAAGGTTGTTTCAGTGTCCTGCTATTCTGATGGTCAAGGATAATTTAAAGTGCTTAAGGTGAACAGAGGTCATTGAAATGAAGAACTCTGCCTAAAGTGAAAATGGCACACTGCTTGATATTTTAGCGAGTCTGAAAATATAAAAAACACAGAAGAAACCACTGTGTCTGTATGGTAGGACTTATGATACATTTCTGAAGAAGTATTTGCCAATCTTCCGAATGGTCACTTGGAGGTGAAGTATCGTGCATATAGCTAGTAACGTGGTGCGGAATAATATAATGAGTTCTCTAATATGTGCCACACTTCACTCTTATATAGAAAATTTGCTGACGTTCAAATCTATAATTTCTTTTAACCTTTGATAGGAAGTCTGCTTTTTTAGTCTACATTATTATCAATGTCGTATATGACTACACATAATAAAATATTCTCAACATTGTGAAACCAAACTGTTGAGTATTTATTTGTTTCATAGTTTATGAATATGGATACACTGTAAGTGATGTTCAGTGATCGTAACCTGCTCTGTTGAAATAATGTGCAGAAAAATTCACTCGTAGCAAGTTATCAATAGTAATTTATCTACAAATCATTCACCGATTAACAACAGCCTCGCCTGATGAGACGAAAATAAATATGTAGAAAAGAATAAAAAGGCGCGTTGTGAACTCCGAACTTAACAAGTATATGATCCAATATGTCAGATTCATAGTTCATAACTATTTTTATGAATGTTTTCAACTGTCAGTAAATTGGATAATCAGTCACTCGTTCGAACATGAATTTACGAACTGAAGAATTGTTAGTCTGTAGGCGGCTATCAGTCAAAACTAGACAGAATTTTCACGTACGAAAACTGGAATAGATTGGCCTTTACCCCTAGAAAATAGGATCATGTATTTGTTCGTGGAAGACATATTGGTATTGTGAAAAATGACTTATTTACTAGACTATGACACCTTAGTGAGCAGAATTAAGGAACAAAAAATAGAACCAACTGTTAATACGTGTTTAATGTTGTTGATAACAGGTCGTACAAAATGCTTAGCGAAACTTCTTCCGGTTTCAAATGCATTGAAAATCGACTCTGCCTTTCATCCTTTCGGGGTCGATAAAATAAAGTACCAGTCAAGTGCTGGAGTCGTTAAAGTAGACTTCCGGTCCCCTCAAAATTGCTGGCCATGTGTCAAAATTAGAAGGGATATTAATAGTACTAAGTAAGCCATAATCAAGCAAACATATCGTCGAATGTGTTCCAGCCCCCACTATCCAGTAATTTTGCGTCTCAGGGGCTGCATTGTACCATATGTTATTATTTTTCATGTCGGATTACTTCAAGAGATGAGTGGCTTCGATTTTTAGCACGTTAACTTTCTATTTTACGGCTCCTTCATTAAATTGTTTCCCTTCTAAAACGGTAAAGAAGAGAGTTAGAGACTAGGCCGATGTGAAAAATTTAACACAACTTTAAATAATATTCATTTAATTTAAAGTTTAAAGACGCTTGTGATTAGTTCAAAATGGAAATATTTCAAGAAAGAAATAACAAATAAAAAGAATACCCTTAATGATGCTAACATTTATTAACATCTAAACTGACAATTTAGTTGTCATTAAACGTGCCATGCATATTCAAAGGAAGTTGGCGAGCACATCCGGGCGATATCCTTAGCTTGTCACCTTTAACTAATATCAGTACCACGAACAACAAACAACAAAAAGGGCAATAATAATGACGAGGAGGAGGAAGAGGTGGATTTTTGAATTTTGCTGTCAGAAGCTATATTTTTTTGTGTGAATGAAATTATCTAAGTTGTATCGTTGCCAACACTTGGCTGTTGTTCGTTTTACTGACACCGACAGAATGAAAGACAAAGAAAATGGTAATAATTTAGTAACATTTCTAATATTAATAATGAATCGTCACAAATTTTTAAGAACTGAGTGTAATAACTTAAATCGAAATAAATCATTATTATGTATTTAGTCACGCGTACAGCTGTTATCCTATAGAAATGACGAGCAAAATCAACGACCTTGGAGTATATAAATAGACAAAATATATGAAAAACAAGTGGCGAAACTAAGTATATTGCATCATTATAATTATTTGAATCCAAGCAATTATACTTATTATCACATAAACTGTGAGTTGGTTGAAACAAGGGTGCTTTAGATAACATTTTCAAGAACCTAGCGTCCATTGACGAAATAATGCGTCTAGATTCGACTTCTATTATGATTTGCTATATCTTTCTTCCTCTAATGAAAAGTACTTTTTTATCAAGACTTAATGTCTCTTTTCATTTGATATGGTTTGGTTGTTATTTAATTCAAGTACCGCGGAATAGCTCACCTCAGTACCGTTCGTAAGTTGTTCACTTGGGTGTTTCACCCTGGATTTCTGGTGATGGCTGATCGCATATACTCACAGACTCTGGTTTTCAATAAGACTAGTCGGACACCATATTTGTGATACTTAAGGAGATTCACATGGATTAGTTTGTGCATATGCGCAGCATAGAAGAACGTTGCATAAATATGTTTCTACTTTACAAACTGGCTTCAATGTGGCTTATGTAACTGAGCTGTAAGATATTTGTGCAAAAAGATCTTCAATTCAAAGTACATTAAAAGTGAGTCATGGGAGGACATAGCATGAAAATGTTTATCCTGGAAACATATAAGGGCAGGGATTGAAAAATTAGTGGATTTTATATATCATTTGCAAGTACTAATATGACAAATGTGGATGAAGTCAGCTACACATGATGACTCAGACTTCATCGGTAATGAGTGCAATAAGGACTACCAGACACAATCATCGCATTCGATGCACCAGGATGATAAAAGCATACAAAAACAGAAGAGAATGGGAAAGATGACATTCCTATTATTTTTAAGAGAGAGAGAGAGAGAGAGAGAGAGAGAGTGTGTGTGTGTGTGTATTAGAGAGAGAGAGAGACCGACGACAATGGCGATGTGACACTCTTTCTGTTATAGGTGTGACAGTTGGAAGAGATTCCAATAAAAATGATGAGAAACAAAATGGAAATATTTTGCGATTTTGAAAAATTTACCCAAATGGTAGTAATGAAAAAAAATTATCATTAATATAAAAATAAGACATAAAATATTAATTACAGAGTTGACATATATGAAAATGACTGCTATAAAGATTCGTCAAACAAACCCCAACTCTCTTGTGACCATTTGCTCATCATCACCCCAAGAGTTTGACACACTAATAGCAAAAAAAAACAAAACAAACAAACAAACAAACAAAAACAAAAGAAACATTCTATGAAGTGAAGCAATTACAGTTTATTGATTTCTCCACCACATATGCACCGACACAAATATGTGAAAAAACACTCATTTAATTCACAAGGCTTCCAGTCAGTGCAACACTACCGTATAACATGAAAATATACAACCTAAATTACAAAAATTAAACAATCAACGATACAAAATACAGGAACGATCTCAAACACTGCAAACATAATATAAAGTAGGAGTAAAAATCAGTATCAAGAAGCTATATGAAAAGAAAAACAAAGAGAAACAGAAAGCTGTCAAGCATGTCTTCGACAAGGATTATAAAACCTAAGCAAAACAAAGCATTATATAAAACAAGTAGAATCAACAACTTTTACATCAATCACAATAAATTATATGTTAAAACAGCAATTTGAAGTTATCTCTGCAATTTATTAATTTGTTTCTTTTTATTATTTGAGTTATTGAGCTTCTGTTACGTCGGGGAACTGTCTTGCAATGTAAATACACTACTCAACATATCTTTAAGTAAACTTATGTAAACCACAATAACAGCACACTCAGAATAGAATCTTAAATCATTCAGTTTCTTTTCCGACGTCGAATACGTGTTATTTTGAATTTTCCACTTTTAGTGCCTACATGGCCATATTGAGAGAAGAGCGCATGACTGCATACGGTCCATGGTGTGTATGAAAGAAGCAGATTACTAATTTTATGACTTCATATCACTAGATATAGATATGTAGATAAACAAGATCAGGACTGATCAGATGTGTGCACTCGTGCTTCTAGAGGTGTTTACCTAATTCGATTGCTTGAAATTAGTGTAGTGTGACAGTATTGTTTCTGTAAATTCTGAATCTCAAGTTCATAACGAGCGTTTTGGACGTTAATCATAAATTGGTGGTTCTGAACGTGAATGTAATTGAAGGTAGTATCTTCGCACGATTCACTAAGTTTATCCTAATGAAGCTGAATAGATTCTGCTAGGAACATCCTGTTCATAAATATTTTGGAACAATTGGAATATCTTTTTCATCATACGTTGTGATGATGTGGGAGTAATCTCCAGACCTACCAAGTTAGTTCCAGCTGTCTGACATGTATCGATTTCATTTAACAAGTGTGCTAACGAGGATTTAGACAAAGCTGATCGGGTCGTCCAGGTCGTATTTAAGTAGAGCATTTTAAGCAGTAGCGTACATTTCCAGATTGGATAGAAGCAAAAATAAAATAATGTAATAAAAATGAATAAACAATTAAAAGGAAGAGAGCAGAATGTAATGCAATT
>NC_068981.1:59905376-59909224 GCF_001194135.2 Octopus bimaculoides
TGCATAACACTTGGAACTGCACAGAACCATCTATCATTTCTTTTGTTAACGTTTTGATCTAGATGGAAGTTATTTTCGTTTGAGAAAAAATACAAATGAAATCTTTTTCTGCTGGATTTTCAGTTTGTTTAAGAGCCTTTTAGATCTGATGCAGTGATTTTCATTTGCTATTTCTGACAAATTTACCTTTCCTCATCATATAAGACATATATCTGATGTCTTTGTGGACAACATTTCTAACTGTTCCTTCTGACACATGGAGATCTTTTGCAATTGACCTCATCGACTTTCTTGGATTGTAATTAATGGTCTGTTAAACTTGCTGGATAAATTCAAGTGTTCTGATTATTTCAGAGCATGTAGAATGCTTTTTAAGCTTTGATACTGGTGATACATGTCCATCTTCAGTCTCTAGTTCCTTACAAACTTTGTAGATGAAATATCTGGCAACTTTTAAAAATTGAGATATTTCACAATCGTTATTCTCAGCCTATATAACCACAATAACAGCATGCCTCTTCATTTCTTGAGTAAGCTGAGAGTCTGCCATTATTATTTTCTGAAACAAAGATTATATAGAGTTAGGAAAAAATGTAACAATGACCCCAAAAAGATATGTCCTCAAATACTTTACGCACCCTGTATATACACATAGAAAAAATCCCTAGGCTTTAGAAGTTTCATTGAAAAGATGAGAGAGAGTACAAACATTTTCAAACCGTTTTGTATAATTATGAAATAGTCAGTGTTAATTAAAATGTTTTCTGACCATGATTTGCTTTATTTTGTTATGCTTTACAAATAATTATATTAACTCATATGTTTTTCTTTTATATTGTCACTGATTCAATTATAATTATAGAATGATATTTTCCTTTAGGATGTCAAATACATTTGTGTATTTCCAATATAGCTGGTGTTTTTCAATACTTTTCGCTAGATACTGAATGCATTAAATTTTTGGTTAAAACGACTTCGCCTAAAAACTTCTGTTATTGTACATTTTGGTATTGCATATACTACCAAACAGCCTATGAAACATCTTCTGTGCATATCGATTCACTGTTTAGACGAACGTAACAAGTTTCTTGGCATTAAGATCAAGTTCAGAATCCTATTTTGATCCTTACTAAAAGATGTTTTCTACGTGTATTTTTCCGATACCATCCAAGAAAATGAATAGTTGCAAAACTTTCTTTCTTTCTTCTTAACATATACAGAAATGTATAAAAATGTTGTTACTCAATAAGTTTGATTTACATGAAAACAAGCTCCATAAAATGAAAATTTGAAATATATAACGAAGTTAGAATTAAAAGGTATTCTATTTTCCTAAACAAAGAAAGAATTTGTAATTAGACAGCCTTAAAAATAGTAATTAATTTAAAACTAAAAAAATATTATATTATTTTCTCCTCTAGCCACAAGGCCCAAAAGTTTAGGGGAGGAAGGCAGTCGATTAGATCGACCCCAGTACACAACTGGTACTTAATTTACCAACCCCGAAAGGATGAAAAGCAAAGTCGACCTTAGCGGAATTTGAACTCAGAACGTAAAGACAGGTGAAATACTGCTAAGCATTTCGCATGGCGTGCTAACGTTTCTGTTCGACTAACGTTGGTACTTGATTAATGACTAAAATTTGCTTAAAGTAGAAATGAAAAATCATTTGTGAAATGATGTGTGTATGGTTTACAATTTCAACAAAAAAATAGTAGTCAGTATAATTACTACTCAGCTGTTGAAAGTTGTAACACATCGAAGACCAGCCAGTAAGAGTCATCGCTTTCGATTTTCAGTCTTTATCTATCACTGTGTTTAAATTCGGTGCAGAAGAATAGAGAAGTACTCATTTTATTTTCATGTTATTGAAAGTGAAGTGGATTAATTCATTTCAGAGATAAATTTATTACTAGCGTTCCATTTGCAGCACTCATGTTGCCGTCCATGCTGCCCAATATCATACATCCTGTACATTCAACTAGATACACCCTCAACAAATATTGTAAAGGTCGACAATGCTTCAATGATTGGATATTTTCGATCAGGTTTTTTTGCGGGGTTCTATCTTAATTTAATGTGATTATATAGTAATATTGTCTAAATGATTTTTCTATTTCCATATCAAATTTAATAGTAGAATGTCATTTGGTTGTGAGGAAAACGCTAGTCTACCAGCAGATTATTAGCTCTTCTTGTCCCATATTTGGAGGCTAGATGATTTTGTATGCAAGATATTAAACCCTTATAAACCCTCATATCAATTTCAAAAAGAAATGAAATCTTCTTATAAGATAACATGTAGATGTTTGAAACAATGCGAGGTTTTTAGCACAAGTGTTGCCTGTGATTTATTAAAATTTCATCCTTTAATACATTCCAGATTAGATGTTCTATAATGTTACCTCATTTATTGTGTAGAACTTAATGTTGGAAACATTTCAGAGGAAAATCGAAATAATCTTTTGGGGCATTTTATCCATGGTCTTGATAAATATCGTCATTAAACCAAGACGAATGTGAAGATGTGTTAAACACGTTTCTCTGGATTAATTAAAAATGTGGAGATGATACTTTTTTCCCTGGAATATTTGACAATCTGGCTGGTCATTTTCTTTGATTATAATGCTCTGTAATACGTGAATTACTCATCCATAGAAAGTGGTAGTGCTTGGTGAATCATCCCTGCACGCCTTTTAACATAGCAATTAGTTTAAGATATCCACAAAGATTCTTTTATTGATCGCTGTCATGAATTGCATTAAAAGTATCTCCATGTCAATTTAAGATTCTTTAAAACGCACACAATGTGTGATGGCATCAGATAGTTTTAAATTCAATAATGCAATAAAACAGATTCTAAATTTCGTGGTGATGAATCTATAGAATTTTGCCGTTCACTTTCAACATACCCTTCAGATAAACTTACAGAATATCCATTAAAGACAATAACAGAGAGAACTATCCACTTCAGTATAAAATGTCAAATTAAACTTTTGCTTCCTATAGTAACCAACTATTCTGCTTTCTTCAAGCAAATGTCTTTCTTTCAAATGAGAGGTGAGAAACTTTGTCTCTTGACAGTTCTAAATCCCTCACAAATTGCTCAAACTTACTTTCATAAAAAGAACTTGATATATAATGTCATTTTATACGTATTTGGAAAATGAAGGAAGTCCAGATGCACCATTAACGATCGTAACTTCATCAATATCTATTTCGTCTTTAATGGAGTTGAGCCCATCTTGAAGAGGAATAGAAACAGTCAGTGTTTCATAATGTGATACAATTAGTTCTACGCGTGGAATCCAGGTTGAAGTAAATGATTTTGTGCTATTTGTTTTAAAGCAAAAATTCTTTAAAACTAAAGATACAAAATAGATGTCTGTACGTTGATTTTTCTGCTCCCCACAAAAATTGCCATGGATAAATAATTTAGGAGAAGCTCTGGCCATCCTCACGACCACCAATTGTGATTATCAGTTTATTTAACTTCATTTTCCAGTCCTCACTCTGTTTTGTTTTGGTGAAAGAGGAAGTTGGACAACGTCGCGCTCGTTTGCATTTTTGCTTGGATGTGATTGCTATTTGAATATATACCCACCTGGAAAGGTATTAAACATATGTTCCTACCTGGAAACGTATTAAAAAACTGAGCTTTTGACTCTAAGTTTTTCACGTAATGAATCCTTACCCCATTTGGGAAACGTTAGGCATTTGGTACTATGCAGTAGCGCTCAGTTCGGGGTTTGTTATAGCTTTCAGTCCCAAAGTTAAAGGCTACACTCTGCAGATTTTCTGTACGCACACACGCATGTGTGCGCACGCGTAACCCCCCCCCCCCACAC
>NC_068981.1:59909254-59909897 GCF_001194135.2 Octopus bimaculoides
CCCCCCCCCCCCCCACACTTCCACGCATGTACGCACATTAATCTGTTTGCCGATCTTTCGTGTCTTCCTTCTAGATATTAGAAATTCTCCCGGTGACTTACCTGTTCCACACAGGTAATCTTTTTCGCGTTGGTTTGCTTTCAGCTCCGCTGCTAATTTTACCCTGTGTGGCAACAACAATTTGAAACTGCATGTTGTTACCATCCATCTCATTAGCATAATGATGCATCATTAATCATGTGACCTTCCAGATCATGTGATGATAGTAACTCCAGAATTGCTCTATGTATTCTAACCGCAATCTGTTTGTGAGTTGATAATGGAACACTTCAAATTTTTAGCATTCAACTGAATGTTATTTTCTTCAGACACTTATGTATTACGTCCGAGTTTTCTATAGAGATACATACATACACACATATATAAATACATACATGCATGCATGTTTTATATTTGATAGGATGGTGTGTATATGTGAGCACGTTTGTGTATGTGTGTAGGTGTGTGATTAGAATTTATCAGGGTGTCGTGTGTGTGCCTGTGTGCGGATGTGTTTGCTCACGTGTGTGTGTGCGTCTGTGTGTGTGTGTGTGTGTGTGTGTTTGTGTGTTTTGCGTTGGTGCGGATGTAATGTGTATGTACG
>NC_068981.1:59910197-59912263 GCF_001194135.2 Octopus bimaculoides
TATATATATATATATATATATATGCATATATAGGTACAGGACGTCACCAACAGTAATCAACATGGCATGCGAAAACAAATGAGTTCAATACGCCAACAACAAGGGAAACAAATGGAAAGCAGGACAAGTAACATAAAGAACGACCCTTCATCAGTTGTCGGCTGTCTATCTACTCATCATTTCGAGAACTGAACGACAATCTGAGTCTTCGAAGACAGTTGCTCCCATAAGTACCAAAATTAAATTTGGGATTTATGGAGAGTCAAAGTTGGGAAGAAAAACAGGACAGTGGGGACCTACAAGGAAAGCGAACGAAAACAAACGGTGAAGGGTAGAAAGCAAGGAATTAGAGAAAGGATGAGAGAGAAAACGATATGGGGAGAAAACAGTACAGAGGAGAGTCGCACCAAAAATATTAAGATAAATCAAATAATTATATGAATTATATATATATATGCATATCTACTACGTATGTGGAAAATCGGTGTGTGTGTGTTTGTGGCGTTGTTAGCTAACTCCTCCTACATCGTTCTATTGATTTTGATGAAACTGGACACGTGAGTAAAACTCATGTCTGGAAACCTCGTGACATTCTTAGATTGTTGAAAAAAATCGATAATAAGGTTCTTCCAGCGGATCCTTCTATCTACTACATATTATTAATATTTTATTTAAACAACTCATGGGAAATAAACCATGCCACTTGTAGTTTTTTAACGAAGCATTCAATATCGATCAGCCGACCTATTTCTGCATTTCACTACTCACAGTTTTGAACTGCTCAAGATTATGATTGCACTTCCTTAATATGAATCTCTTCATTCATACATTTCTATGCATACATACTTTTTTGAATGCCCAATACTCCGATAATTCTGCATTTTTATAGTTACACTGTTTCCATGACAGTAGATAAATTTCTTATTCAAAAACATATTTGTAGTGGCTTCATGCAGGCATAGCGAGGATTCGATCCTCGACTGCCCAATTTCACTTAACACTTCAACAGCGCTTTTCTCACAGTAAAACTAGTTTTTCTGTGAATGACAGCAGTTATACATTTCCTAGATGTCTTCGCTAAGCAGAATAATGTCTTTGCCGCTTGACCCTTCTAACCTCTTCTGGGCCACTACTGGCTGGAATGGAGATAAAAGGCCTCCAACAAAATCATTTGTTCTCAACAATATATCTATCTTCCTGGCTGCTTTTCGATAACACTGTAAGCTAAAGGCAGTTAGTGACAGTGACCATCAGTAAGTATGATCGTTATTATTACACTTTCTTCAAACACTTCATACATACATCTATATAACTTCTCTCACCAACCTCTCTCGCCAACCTCCAACAATCTATTCCTCCTCCAGCCGGCATTTTATTGTATTTTTCGTGACGGAAAATACACCTTTTGTGGCAGTTATAACGAAATTGCTTTCTTATATGAGAGTAATAAGGGTTTTCAATAGAACATTTTTCTCCCCTGGAATTACCGGGTACACCAGCTAGAATATATATGTGTGTGTGTATATATATATACACATGAATGCATGTATATATATATATATATATATATATATATATATATATATATATGGATTCAGGACAACACCAAAAGTAAACACCATGAAATGCGAAAACAAATGAGGTCAATAAGCAAACAACGAGAGAAAAAATGGAAAACAGGACAAGTAACATAAAAAAATGACCCTTCATCAGTCGTCGGCTGTCTGCCGAAGAAAATATTTACCCAGCCTTCGCTATTTTACTCTCGTTCTGGTCTAACGGCCCTCCATTGTTTTTTCGCTGTATGTCTCCATTGTCCTCTTTTTCTTCCCAACTTTGACCTTCCATAAATCCCAAATTTTACTTTGGTACTCATAGGAGCAATTGTCTTCGAAGACTCAGATTGTCGTGCAATGCTCGAAATGATGAGTAGATAGACAGCCGACAACTGATGAAAGGTCGTTCTTTATGTTACAAGTCCTGTTTTCCATTTGTTTCTCTTGTTTGTGTATTGAACTCATTTGTTCTAATATTTCATGTTCTTTACTGTTGTGACGTCCTGTACC
>NC_068981.1:59913559-59917069 GCF_001194135.2 Octopus bimaculoides
ATAGAGAGAGAGAGAGAGAGAGAGAGAGAGAGAGAGAGAGAGAAAGAGAGAAAGAGAGAGAGAAGAAAGTTAGCGACAACAAGGATGAAAATTGTAAATTGGTAGTCAATTCCTTCAGCAACTTTCTGCTGAATGCCATACCATTTCATGTGTTGTTACTACTACTACTACTACTACTAATAATAATAATAATATTCGGCAAGAAATGGAAGAAAATTTGAAGAAAGAAGTAAAAAACAACATAATAATAATGATAATGATAATGATGATAATGATAATAATAATAGTAATAATTTCAATAATAATAATAATTATCATCATCATCATCATCATGATCATCATCGTTATTCATTCCATTACCCTTTACTTCATGGCAGCTGCCAAGAAGTATGCAACATATATGGCAGCCATTTATCCAGCAAACGTTCGTATTTTTTTTTTTAACAAATGTTTTGCTTTTCTATTTCTCATCACTGAACTATCTTTAAGATATACCGTTTGTAATATATTGCGTAAATGTTAAATATGCATTTATATTACTTTTCTACCCCACCTCTCTCACACTCTCTTCCTCCCTCTCTCTCTTTCTCTCTTTGTTTCTCTCTCACACACTCGCGCACACAGTCTCTCTCTCTCTCTCTCTCTCACATACACACTATCATCGATAGATGTTGGTGGGTAGGTGTGAGTGTGTATAAGTGTGTGTACAGGTGTGTGTCTAGGGAACAGGATGAAAGAGGTTGTATGGTGGGTGAAACACAAAGGACCGAAGACAAGAGACTACTTTTCTGCGAAGCCCTCACCGAATTTTTCAAGTTCCACAAAGAAATAAGCTGAAAGTGGAGAGGGAAGTTTCCCTCTAATTTATCCTTTAACTTGGCAAAACTGTGACTGCGTGTAGCGAGAATAGCCCAAGTGATTAGACCCTCAGTAAGCTTGTAGTTATAGGCTGAAACATCCGGAGGGTAGAAGTGGGTATGCCCTTAAAGTACTAACAATCATGATGATACGTTTGGTGTGCAGCAATATTACAGTGACGCATATGCTAAGACGCTTCTTCCTAATCCTAACCCGCCCAGGAGGCCCTTCAAAGCCTACAACATTTGTAATGGTAGCTCTGCAGTCAGCACATGCGAAATGAGAGAGACGAAGTACACTTAAAGGACTGAACGAGCAAATATCGCAGTATATTGAGCGATCCAGTCTCTCAAGGTTGTCCGAAAACCAACCGGTTTGAGGTAATCCGCTAAATATTGATGGTCAACTCGTTCGAATTCTGTCGACTGATCTAAATTTATTAGGGCACCATCAGTCTTGGTGCTACTACGGCTATCTCATTGCCTTTCCGAAGCGCTTCTGCTAGGTTTTTAACTAGGTGTCCCTCTAATCTAAATTTCTGTATTTCTATTTCTTCTCCTGAATCTGATCCACTTTAATTTAATAAACTTTTTGGGAGTTCGTCACGTCAAGCTTCCAGTAACCAGATTCTTGCCTATGAAGTCTATCTAGATCAACTGTACAAATCAGAAGTTTGTGGCCTGTGTAACTTTGAAATTCGGACAACTTATGCTATCCTTATCAATTAGTTGGTCTACAGAATTCTCTACCTTGATACAATCTGGATGACTCGATGTCATTTGCCCATGTTTGCATCGCTGCTTTCGGAAAATCGAGTCGGTATCTATCAGCCATTTGAAAACGACTGAGTTGGTCTGCAAGTCTTTTACAGCCCCACTTCCATCAGCTAGCGCCACACAATCGAAACGTGCATTCAAGATGATTTTTCCTAACAGTTCACTAGCACTAAAAGCTTCAGACGACTGAAGAAATCTGACCATCCTGTCCCAGTCAGAACACGAACAGCAACTAGTCTAAAATCACTGCCTGTCCTACTGTTCCCCATATTCGATACTGTTCGCGATACCGTCGGTTGTAGTGGAGGTTTCCTCTATCCCCTGGATTTGAGGACAGAAATTAGGACTATACTAATGAATTTAATGACCTAATACTACCTATCACTCTTCGCTCTTCATTCAAAATCAAATCTTACTTTCCTATGAGTATATGAATATATAGAAAGATAAGATGAGTCTGTAGGTTAAGCGTAATGCCTTCTATAGTAGACAATGTATTAGTTAAAGTATTCAATACCAGCTTTTTTAAAAATAATTTGCAACTGGTTGTTATATATTTGAAGTACACTTCTGTTGTTTCTCACGTTATTTATTTATTCTAGTTAAATATATGGACAGATCGTTAATTAACCTAAGGTCATAGTTTCATATGTATTTATTTGCTATTTAATAACGTCTTTCTTAATGTGTACTGACTTTAATTATGGATGTCCACTGGCCATTTTAGATTTAATTCTCTCATGCAACTCTTCTATTAATTTTGGAAATCGTTCCACTTAAAGATTGTGGATTATTGGTATCAAATAAAATTGCTATTTACATCTGCATGACCGTTTCGCCATTGTTTTTGAAGTTATTAAAATCTTTGTTGCAACATTAAGCATATCACTACTCACACTCATACCGACAAACAAATGCATAGACAAACATACATACACATAACCATGTGCACACAACTGAGCTAGATATAAATACCATACGGTGAAATTTGCAATACAAATACTGAGTAACTTTTCTAATTGAAATTTAGACTCTATTTGCACTTGCATAACCATATAAATACACAAGCGCGCGCGTGTAAAGAATTACCTGTGTATAAAAACTCTTTTTGTTAATTTTTTTTTGTTTATTTACTTATATAAATGCTTGAAGATATTTTATACACTAAATTCGACTTTGTTCACAAACAAATCCCATTTTATTTCAAAAACTAACTCAATTCAATGAATTCTTGAGATCTAAGAGAGCGTTTTTACTTCAATTCCAATAAAAGTGAAGTATCTTTACAACTTTCTCGCTTTTCGTTTTTTTTTTTACCAATTATTTAATCTCGCTTAAGTTTTTGTGACAGGCAAAATAAACTGGAAGTATTAGTAGAAAGTTTTCATACAAGTAGGAGAATAGAAGGAACCAAAGTAGACGATTTGCATCTTAATAAAATGTAAGCTTTCTTCTCTGGTTTTGTTGCTGAAAAACGGCATAAAAGCTATTTTATACACGGTATAATTGTTTCATTAGCTGTGGGTTATCATATGTATTTGGAGGACCACACTATTTTACATTTGGTTGTTTACATCGTATTAATTTAGTAACCTTGAGAGATATGAAGCAAACAATTTTTATCGGTAGAACTTGAGTAGGTAAAGCGGATCTTTCTGATTCAGCGGACACATTTTTTTATTTAGTGTTTATTTAGCGTGTTTTCTACCGAAACACTTTAAAACTTCGTATACTTGTATATTTTGTCTTATAGAACAGAGAAAAAAAATTTATATTCGAAGTTATTTCATGTTAAAAGTTGTCGTATTTCGGTAATTTCAACCAATTACTGACGTCTATTGAGGTGAAAACAATTACTGCTGTGGATTGTAAACAA
>NC_068981.1:59917079-59923158 GCF_001194135.2 Octopus bimaculoides
AGTGCCGTTGTTTGTCAACAACAACTATCGGCGGTACTGCTATGTATGACATCGTTCGTGCGTTTGTACTGGTTTTAGCTTTAGGGTTTTAGGGTTAGGGTTCGGGTTTTAGAGTGAGGGTTAGGGTTTTAGTGTTAGGGTTTTAGGGTTAGGGTTAGGGTTATGGTTAGGGTTATGAGTATTTTTGGCAAATTTGGTGAAAATTTGTGGCGGTGTATTGAACTATTGTTTTACCGCGAGAAAAGCGCTGTTGAAGTGTTAAGTCAAATTTGGCAATCGAGGATCGAATCCACACTATGCCTGTATGTTTATCTACTGTCATGGAGAAATTGTAACTGTAAAATTCAGAATTATAGGAGTAATGGACATTCAAAAAAGTATGTATGTATAGAAATGTATGAATGAAGATATTCAAATTAAGGAAGTGCAATAATAATGTTTAGCATTTCAAAATTGTGAGTAGTGAAATACAGAATTAGGTCTGCTGATCGTGAGAATCAAATATTGATCGCATCGCTAAAAACTGCAGTGGTATAGTTTATTTCCCTTAGGTTGTTTAAATATTAGTAATATGTAGTAGATAGAATGATGCATTGGATGGGCCCTATTATCGATTTTTTTCAAGAATCTAAGCTAAAAAGTAACAACTGTAAGTGCTGGTGCTATGGGTCATTTCCCTTGAGTGTTTAAAAATATATTGTGCAGGTGGTATGGGCTTTTCCCTTGGGTTTATAAAAAGAAGTTAGTTATATGAGGTGGATATAAGGATCCCTTCCAGGGACGTGTTATCGATTTTTTCAACAATCTAAGTATGTCACGAGGTTGCCAGACATGAGTCCTACTCACGTGTCCAGTCTCATCAAAATCAATAAAACAATGTAGGAAGATTTAGCTAACAACGCAACAAACAAACACACACCGATTTTCCACATATGTAGTAGATATGCCAAACTAGTTTCAACAATATTTTCTATTCATCAATGGTAAAAGTTTAAAATAATGAATTAGATAAACATCTTTAAATGTTTCAATGTTGACAAATTAAAAGGTTCATAACAGACAGATTTAGAATTATGAATTAAGAGGACAAGTACAGGAATTCCAATGTTGACAAGTTTAAATGTTCATAGCAGTCAATAATATTAAAAATGTACATCAATTTGTTTAAATGTACAAAGCTCATAAATGTTAGTAGTGATCGGTAAGAAATGAATATCATCAAAGTTTCAGTCATACTGAGTTAAGAGGGGAAAAACAAGGGAGAAATGAAGATAGTAAAACAAGAAATTTGGTTTACAGTTTCTCTTATCCTCTTTCCGTAGGAGCTTTCGCTTGTAGCGGTATGTGTTGGAATCGGGTGTATTTATAAATTTTGTTCCACGAGAGGATCTGATTTTTGATTCGTTGAAGTACTGGTGATGTCTTGTTTTTCCGGTGCAGCGATGGGGACGAGGCTAGCCCCTAGTTTTACCAACCTTGTCATGGCATACTTGGAAATCCAAATATACGAACACGCTAGACTGAAATTTGAGGACAACTTCCAAAACTACTTACTCACCAACTGGAAACACTAACTGGATGACTGTTTCATTCTGTGGCCATATAACCTTGAACCCCTCTCAAAATTTAAAAACTTAACAGCATTAACCACAGTATCTAGTTCACAATGGAATACAGCCACAAACAACTGCCCTTCCTGGACATCTTAACCATAAAGAGAGATACTGAAATTGAAACCGACATCTTCAAAACCAACTGACTAAAAAACAATATCTTCCATTCACCTCCTGCCACCCAAAACATACGAAAATAAACATACCGTTCAACTTAGCGAGAAGAATTTGCACAACTTCATCAAATCCCGAAACCCAAGAAAAGCGACTCCAAGAACTTCAAAACACATTACTAGAAAGAAAATACCCGGCCGATCTAATCAAAAACAGAATAGAACGTGCAAAAATGATAGACATCCAAGAGTTACGGTAAACAAGAAAACACCATGACACACTTAAAACTTTATCTTACGTATCAAACACAATCCAAGGAACATGGAATCATAAAACATCATCCACCAAAACATACCCTTCCTCGTGAAGGACCCGTGAATGAAAAAGGCACTGGAAAAACATAGGATTATTAAAAGCAAGAGACAACTGCAATCCCTAAAAAAGTTACTCACCAGCGCCAATTGCCCATCAAAAATACAACCCCACTAGTCAAAAAGTGCAACCGCCCTAACTGCGGAATTTGCATCTTCCTTTTAGAGGGCTCATCATATCAATTTAAGTCAGGTCAAACTTTTACCATAAAAAAGCACTTCACCTGTGCTTCGAAGAACTTAATCTATGTTCTCAAATGCGGAGGGTGTGGTGGGCACTACATAGGTCAAACTAGCTTAACTTTGAGGGATAGACTTACAGTGCACAGGCAACAAATCCGAGACCCCACGACTAGGAAAATTCCCGTAAACAAACACCTCGACCAATGCCCGTAAAAGTAGACCCGAAATACCAATTCTTCCCTCTCTATCAATGCACCGGAAACACTTTAATCCAATTCCGTTTAAATAAGGAAAGCATACTCATTAAAAAATATAAACCACAGCTTTGAAAGAAGAAAAAACACCAAAGAGAAAAAGGAAAAAAGACTCAATTCTCCACAAAAATCAACCAGGAACAGCAAACAATTTTAAAAACTTTAGTAACAGTTTCCATCCGGATTTCGAAACCGCAACTCCAAATCACCATTCAAACACAGTTGCCGACGTCACCTACCTCTAGACTAATTAAATTTTACAAACACTAGTTGTTGACGTCACCTAAAATCTAGACCTATGAAAACCGAGCTTCAGTAAATACAACGAAATGACCCTTTAAGAGAACCAACCAACCGGAACGACTGATGACCGTTCCCCACAGGGAAGCCAGCCAGGCAGAACGACAAACTTGACCACAGGAAAAACAAGGCGTCACCAGTACTTTAACGAATCAAAAATCAGACCCGCTCGCGGAAAAAAAATATAAATACACCCGATTCCAAGACATACCGCTACAAGCAAACGCTCCTACGGAGCCATGTCTGGGGAAATCCTCCAGTACCACTGCTTTACAGAAACACATGACAATTATTGATAACATTGAAATAGAGGAAACTGATGTAATATCAGCCAATGATAAAATGAACTCAAACTCAGCCACAGGCTCTTATGGTTTCTCAGAAATCCTCCTAAAGAAATGCAAAGGGATCCAGAAGACCATTACAGATCCTCTTTCAGAGATTCCTCGCAACTGAGACTTCCCAGAAGTTTTAAGTAAGATATATGTGCTATCCATAAGGGAGGTAGCAGAGCGGAAGCTAAGAATGATAAGCTTGTCTCTATAACCTTCTACGTCAGCAAAATCTTGGAATGCGTTGTCAGGAGGTAACTTGTTGCGTTCCTCGAAGATGATGACTTGCTCCCTAGTTTGGTTTTCGCTCAGGAAGAAGCTGTCTTACACAGCCGTTGCAGCATTATGACTAGATGTTGAAACAACTAATGAATCACTCAGACATGATTTTGCATAGGCTTTTGATAAGGTCGATCATGGGATGACATGTCACAAGCTCAGCATAGTCTGAAAATTGGGAGAGTAGTAACATAGCATAAGCCAGGCTGGGACAGTTAATGGTGCCCTCTCCAAAGAGACAGAAATAGTGAGTGGAGTGTCTCAAGGAACTGTCTTCGTGAGGCTGCTGTTTATAGTGGCTCCTTCTGTCATGCCATCAGTTACACAGGTAGCCATACTTACTAGTTCTACCGACAACATAAAGACAGTGCAAGCATTCAAGGAATCGTCCGATGCTAACCTTCTACAGAAAGACATAGATGCCATATATAAATGGGCAGAAGGAAACAACATGCAATTTAATGCAGGGAAATTCCAAACCGTCCACTATCAGCTCTCTACTGCCCACAAGCCACAGCAACGACACACTAGAACAAAAGGTGCAGCAATCCTATAGTCAAGTACAATGCCTGATTTAGGAATTGAAATGAGCATGGACGCCTCGTTTCACGTACATATTACCAAGATGATGGTAATGTGCAAGAGAATCTTCGGTTGCATTCGAAGAATCCTCAAAACAAGGGACCACGAAATTATGCTGGTTCTTTGAAAGACATTTGTACTCAGCCGTTTGGACTATTGCGCTGAACTGTGAGAACGGAACTTCAGGCTGTTTGGCCGTGGTTCACTTGGAAGATTGAATCAATGGAAAAGCTGAGCTACTGGGAGAGACTGAGAGCTACGACTCTACTTCTAGGAGATGTATGCAGTGATATACATATGGAAGACCCTGGGGACCAGACTTTGGTCTCAAAAGCTATACTAGTCCCCAGAAGAGACGTCACTGTCCTGTTCCAACGGTCCCAGCTATCCCCTCTAGAGTGAGGACCATGTACTTGGCATTCAAGGGCCCACAACAATTTAATGATTTGCCAAAACATCTGAGAGTAGGAGTAAATGTTTTCAAGACACGACTGCTGTCCAGATGAACCTATATCATGGCAAGAGACTCAAAAGAGGGCAGCAATGACGAACTCCTTTCTTCACCAAAATTAAGTCGCATCTGAATGGCCATTGAAAAGCTTATTACACTGGAGGTGTTCCATGACGGTCATAGCTTTTGGGCTCAAACATATAAAAGAATATATATACATATGTTTGTTTGTTCGTATGTTTGTTTGTTCGTATGTTTCTTTTTTTCTGTATTTAATCTTTTTCTCTTTGATTTTCACATCAACAGGATAGCTAACATCTGTAACGGTACATATTTTTCTTGTCTATCCCAAGCAACAATATCCGGCATGTTATGTTTATATTTGACAAATGTTTTGATGGGAATGTTCCACCAATACTCCTTGTGCTGGTATTTGCGTACGTATCCAATAACAGGGGTATTCTCTATATTTAATCCAAAGCTTAATGGTTCAACATGATGAAATGGCTAGAAGAAAGAGGCTGAGTGAAAGGGAGATAATAACGGTTAGTCGGCCAAACTAAGGTGCGCAAGCGCGTGTGTCGTAGGTGAGAATAGCGTGTGTGAGTGTGTATGTGTGAATGGGGGCTAGTGCGTGTGGATGTGTGTTTGTGTGCGAGCTTAAAATTATGTGGGCCTGTGTGTGTGGAAGTGTATAAGTAACTTAGTGCGCATATTTTGTGGAGTGATATGCGTTTCTTGTACTGGTGTGTATGTGTTTGCGCGTATGGACGTATGTACATATGTGCGGGGATATATTGCGATGATGTGAGAAGCGGTGATGAGTGACAATTCTGTAAAAAATAGTAATATTTTATCAGCTTAAAGCTTTTAAGAGATCACCGTGTGTTGACGAAGGAAAATAGTCTAATACTGGGGCATATAAGCCCTAGTCAGAAAAAACGTGGGTTTTCTGTACGCATAGGAATCGTACCCACACCGCTATATATTCACAATATGAAATTATCGTTCTTAAATCTAACGGGAAGAAGTGAGACCTATAATTTCCTATTTTGAATACATAGAGGTATGGGTTCGAGTCTCATGCGTAAAGAAAACCCACTTTTCCGTAGAGGGCATATGTGCACCAATGTTAAACGCACACACTTGTTTGTTTATATAAAAAAATATCACTAGGAAATTATGGTTCTTAAATCTAACGGGAAGAAGTGAGTGGTACGTTGGCGTAAATGGTAGCATACTTATCAGGCATATATAGGGTCGAGTCCCACGCGTACGGAAGACCGACTTTCTCCGTCAAGGGTTATGTGCCTCAATATTAGACTATATTCTTTAGTCAATACATGGTAATCGCTCATAAGTCTTAAGCAAAGAAAATATTATATTTGTGTGTGAATGTATATTGTATCATTATCACCATATCTACTCGCCTGGATTCCTCTTACAGCCATTCTTTACCCCGCCGACTTAGTTCTCAGTAAAGGTTTCGCAGTCTAAGTTTAAATCACTTGAACGCTATGAAGTGTTTTCTATATTGAGCATCTCTGGACCTTACTTGTTAGCTCCCTGCCTGTCTCTCACCCCCCCATATATATATATA
>NC_068981.1:59923816-59927126 GCF_001194135.2 Octopus bimaculoides
TCTAATTTCAGTGGAATCTATCCACTGGTTTTCAGAAATAGAGTTATTAATATTTCTAAGTCTCTCTAAAGGAGACTACGGCAGCGGTACTGGAAATTAATAGTTATCGCCAAGCCAACATGGCAGTCCCAAAATTAGGACGAAAGCTGCCGTGAATTAGCTCCAAGAAGCCATCGCCTCTAGCTAGCTATGTGACACACGAACCTGTGTCCTTTATAACCTTCGAACAGGGGAGGTCAGCAGTGTCCCCCTGCTGGTTTGGCATCTGCAGACTAGACTAGTTTCAGGGTGTTGCCCCTTGTATATATATATATACCCACGCCAACAAACCTATATGTGTATGTGTGTGTTGCATGTATACACACACAAACACATACATATGTGATGGAGCGTAGGTTTAGTGGTTAGGATACTTGGCTCATGATTGTAAATTCGTAGTTTGATTTCCGGCGGCGCATTGTGTACTTGAACAAAACACTTTATTTCACATTGCTCCAAGTCCACTCAGCTGGCAAAAATGTGTTGCACTTGTAATCTAAAGGACCGACCGTGTCACAGTCTGTTTCACGCTGAATCTCCCTGAGAAATATGTTAAAGGTACTTGGTTCTGTGAAGTACTCAACCGGTTGAACGGCAGTTTCAAGAACAGGCTGTTCCATTGATAGGATCAACTGGAACGCTCGTCATCGTAACCAACGGAATGCCAGTTACCTTAACATGTATATATAAACATACTCTCTTTCATACAGAAGCACATTTTTACATACACGTATAAATTAAGACATGTAGGCTTGGGAACAGGGCGTGCAAGCGCACATACTAAACTTTTGGCAGGTCAATGAAAGGGCTTTGAATCATCTGGGTTGGATCTGATTTGAACCCTCAAGACAAATTTTGTTTCTGCTTTTAAAGATCTAGTGTAATAGATTTTTACTATTCGTGCTTCAGACCCATAATGTAGCTCTGTAGAAAGAACTTTACAGTATCATTAACGAGAAGAAAAGTAATTAGAGTGATAATTTCAGTTAAACTGTATGAGTTGTTTTTGACGTATGACTTGTTAATAATTCACTATAATGGTCTATTCTGGGAACTAGTTGTTGCAGCTTTTTTCTTTTTCTTTTTTTTTTTTTTTGCTTTTGACTTTGTTAATCGTGCAGTAGTTATTTTTTATAGGATCAAAATTACTTTGCCTGCATGAGATTATACTTAACTTCCTCGAATTTATATCTTCAAGTATTTTCAATGCTTTGATCATGCAACGCCTACGTATTTTTCCGTTATTCCTATATCATGTGGCTGTTGCTGTAATACTTTATTGCATATTACTGTCGGCACCTCTAGACTTTTTACTCGATACATGTTTTGCTTGTGAAATTGCATTGTTTGATATTTTGTTAGCAATTGTGTCATGGTACATGCTATAGCGGCCTTTAAGGGGAATTGATATGGAACCAATATAATATCGAGTGTCAGCTTTAGTAATGACATTATAATTACCTACAAGGCGACTGTAAGTCGCTGTCTTATATTTACAGGTTAATGAGTCTCGCAGAGAGCCTTAAAGGACCTAGTAAATTGGTATTTTACATTAGGTTGCATTCAATGTATTTCTTAATCATGTGAAATATTAGAGTAATCAACGTAATCAGCTAGGTAAGGTATTGTTGAGAATGAGGACTTAGCCGTGAATCTTAAAGATGGTATGATGGTTATGCTCAAGTGGAAAGTTCTACGTTAGCATATCGAAAAAAATCTTACCTACGTTTTTTTGTTCGTTCCTTGCGTAAAAGCCTTGTATCAAGTTACGCTTACGTCCCTAGATTGTTTCGCTCTAGTCCTGTCAGTATATGTCAGTTGTTTTCAGAAGATATCTTATATCTATAATTATTCGTTTTATATTGATATAGATGTGTAATTTATTTGAATTACTTCGGGTATAGTCGTAGAACTATTGCTGTTAGCCAGTTTATACTTGAGATTTTGAAAATTGAGTTTTGGGCCTAGGATCACTATTATTTGCAGTTGTAGGAACTGTTCTCTGCTCTGTATTTGTCTCCTGAGAGTATTTATCTCTTTATTAACAGCTTTCCCATGATTAGTTCCAGATCGATTTTTTTCGTATTATCTTATTTCTATCTATATATTATAGTTCCATGCTTCTAAATTTAGCATTACATATATTAGTTTTTAATTATCCTGTATCATTATTTTGATTTAGATATGGATTAGGAAGACAATAAATGTTTTATGGACTGTTTAAATTTTGGGAGAGTATTAAGATTAGGGTGTTGTTTCTTGATCATGTGTAGGAATCTACGGCACTAAATCTCTTACTTTGCTTGTTTCATTATAATATTCTATGCTCATCTTTAAATATTTATATACTTACTGACAATTTAACTATTCTAAATGAAATACTACTTATAAAACTGTCGTTAAAACTGCAATGCTTAGAGTGTTTCTGTAATATAGGTTTTCATATCGCTTATGTAAAGGAGTATGTAAGCCTATGTTAAAACCGAATTTAATGAAATGAAATCTGATTGCTCCCTTACTTCTACTCCTTAGCTCAGATACAATGGAGACAACACTATTTAATTTCTTCTTGAGCGTACTGCATAAAGATTGTCTGGTTTTCCACTTCGTATTTAAGTAAAGTCCGTGAAACAATTCAGCACAGTAGTTATGGCCTGTGAAACAATAACACTGTTCTGTATCCATTGTAAATCTTAGACATTATTTATGTTTATTACGCGATCTCTGGGGATTTGATAATGAAATTTGCTTATAGGCATTTTTTCTTATATGATAGCTATCATTGTTATTGAAATGTGCGCACGGTGACTTAAGCAAATCAATTTTAAGCTTTCTCTATAAATATGGTTTGTATACACACACACACAAACACACACACACACACACACACACACACAAACGCACACACATATATATGTATGTATGTATGTATGTATGAAAGTATGTATGTGAATATGCACATGACAATTAACTGTGGGTTAGCGTATTACTAAGAGTAAATGTTCACTTCTTATTTTAAGATCTTTTACACAGTTGTGCGCGTAAATGTATATATATACATGTACTTGTGTGTGTATGTGTGTGTTGTGCGTGCGTGTGTGTGGTGCTTACAAACACGCCCGTATATATATGTGTGTGTGTGTGTGTGTGTGTGTGTGTGTGTATATATATATATATATATATATATATATATATATATTTTAAATATCATATTTCTAAATCTCTCAAAGAGATTTAAGCAATTGTGTCAAGGCCGACCGGAAGCGGTCCA
>NC_068981.1:59927302-59935713 GCF_001194135.2 Octopus bimaculoides
TATATATATGTATATATATACATGTAATGAGTAGGTACTGAAAGGTTCCTGGTTTTAAGGGTATTGCGAAAGGCCTGGTTGGAAATTCAAGGTTCTTCTACTGGGCTTAGAAAAATTGAAGGGCTGCTGCAATAAATGTGTGAATCTGAACGAGGTATATGTTGAATAAAATCATAATTAACTGATCCTCTGTACTCAAAGCTAGGAACTTTACAGCACCCCTCGTATGTATGTGTGTGTGTTTGTGTGTGTGTGTGTGTGTGTGTGTGTGTAGTTCACAGATGAGATCCAGAGATCCTCCGTATAGAAGACACTTAATACTGCTGAAAAGTTTCCGATGTCTTTGCAAGGGATCATTCCACAAGGTAAAGGAAGGCTTATAGGAGGGATCCAGTTGAGCGGGTTTAGAAGAAATTATACGGATAAAAGAAATTAGACGACACATCAAATATATCAAATGTATTAAGCATCAAATTCAAAATATGTATACATGTATACATGCAAAACGTTAGGAAGCAAAAGTGGAAACTTTCAGATGATGAATGTTTATGTATAAATATATAAATATCAATATTAATAGGTTCAACTTACAGAGAGTACAATTGATAGAGAAATTAAATGGGTGGAAGAAAAGTGTTATAAGTCCAACAACTCTTTCTCGGAGCTCGGTGATCCATAATAATGTTGGTAGATTTAGTACATCCCAATATGCTGTCGTATGGATGCAGTCAACATTAAATGAGAGTAGCGTATGGATATAGTGGGTTAGAAGAATTTGCAAAGGTAACAATGAGAAAGAATAATTCAATAAGAAGGGTGTTTTTAGTTGAGGTTTGTAAGTTGCTAGGCTGATCTTATCGTTCCTCAAGGTTAATTTTAGTTAAGGTTACTTATAGTTATGGTCGTAATGAGAATTTGTGGCGAAAGATAGCGATTCTCTTAAACGAAATTTACACATACTGATATTTGCATTGTATGTGGGAGCCTCACTTATGGCGGTCCAGGATAAGGTATAGGGAACATTTTCAGATTTGAGGTTGTATATATAAGTTGCTAAGGTGGTAGATAATTTAGAATTTGAATTAGAGAAAGAGTCCATGTGTGCACGGTAGCGGCGCTTGAAATCAATTGTGCCTCCGATTGCTTGGTGGAGAGCTTAGTGATGTAGACCATTACTTGGTGGGAGCTTGGTGATGTAACACGACACTTGTAGGCTATATTTACTAGTTTGACCCAAGTCTGATTTGGCGAGGAAGATCAGTCTAATAGAAGGCTTAGTGGAGAAGTTGGGTTAGTGGTGTTTCAAGGTGAAGTGTGTGTGTGTGCGTGTGAGTGAGTGTGTGTGTGTGTGTGAGTGAGTGTGTGTGTGTGTGTGAATGAGTGTGTGTGTGTGTGAGTGAGTGTGTGTGTGTAGGTGTATATGGTTCAGTTCTATTTAGTAAGTTTAGATCAGCGATGTGGTTACAGTGGATGTTTTTTATTGTCCTTAAGGGCATTCCTATGCACGTGTTTGTAATTTGCGAGGCTCATCTCATCCAATGTTAATTGCATCCATACAACAGTATATTGGGATGTACTAAATCTATCAACATCCTTATGGATCGCTGAGCTCCCAGAAATAGCTGTTGGAATTATAACACTTTTCTTCCACTCCTTAATTTTCTCTGTCATTTGTACTCTGCGTAAGTTGGACCTATTAATATAAATATCTATATATTTATAAATAAACATTCATCATCTGACAGTTTCTACCTTTTGTTTCCTCTCCTTTTGAATGTATACATATATACATATTTTGAATTTGATGTTTAATATATTTAATGTTCGATGTGTCGTCTAATTTGTTTTCTCCGTTTAATAACATTATGCCAATGTTATTAACACATACACTGGTTCAATTCCACGCTTTCATTATTAGTCAACTGGTTAAATATCTTACTCACTAATCGATTGTTTGTTTACTTTGCATAATCAGTAAATCATTTATTCTGTTTTTGTTTATCAAAGCTCTTTCGATGCTACTTGCAAAGTAAAGCAAAACAAATGGCTTACTGTTTAACCAAGTCAAACAAGATAATAAAGCAGTGGAATTAAACCAGTGCATGTGTTAATAATATTGGTGTAATGAACTTCCATAGACACAACAAAGTTTACTTCAACACTCGAATCCGCATAAAGAATCTTGCAAACCAGATATAAAAACGAAATATATGCATATGTTTATATTGCTCGGAGAAATATAAAACTCGATATCATAGTTCGTTATATTATATTGCTTGTTGCTGTAGAAAGAATCTTCTTTGTCAATTTCACTTTGTAATTTATTTTTCAGGCTTCTTGTCATTGAGAACGCACATGTTTAGTAAAGGATGTTGAAGTGTTTTTTTTTGTTTTGTTTTTTAAGTGTATGTGATAAAAGAATGATGCTAATTGTCATCCAAGGTGTATTCAAATGTGATAACTTACATAAAGCTGGAAGGAAAAACGTTTGCATACTATCACTGAATAAGAAAAAATTGGTTTAGAATTTCTGAATCACATCAAATCACGTCAAGGATTACATGTATTCAATAGACGGTGCCAACGAATGATAGCTCTAATCAAAAGAATCACTAACTCTGACGTCAGAATTTGGCAACTATCTTTTCGTGTGTGAAAGAGATAGATATTTATCTGTTTTAATATTAGAAGTTGAACGGCGAATACTCTTAATTGTTATACCATTTGTATTTTATTTTGTGCATGCAGGAAGACAACCAAAAGCAAGATGGCTGACCTAAACTTATAAAATCTCGATAAAAATGAAAATATATAATAAAACGGATATTCTCTTCCTAGGAATCAAATGTCATTTAGAATAAATACGTCTGTTTCCATATATGCTTAGGTTTTACTTATTTTTAAGTATGCAAAAAATTATGTTCTTCACCGCTTCAACTTATTTACACACTCGCAAATCTTTCAGCAGACATGCTTTGATTTTCCAACCAACCTCTTTCTTCCGACCGTTTCATCACGTTGAATCGATAATTCCTACACATTTTTTCTCTCTCTAGGTCTTTTTTTCTTTCTCCCTCCTTTTTTTTTTTTCATCTTAACCATTTCTCTCAAAGAGCGTAGGCACGAAATGTCTGACGGGCAGAACACACCCCTTCCAGGGAAAGCGGAAGAGCAAGCACTGCAGTTTCATCAGTCACAAAGCAGGGCAAGAGATAACAGTTCGCCACCTTCTCCCGACCCTTCAGCGATAACTTCCTATCTGCTCAATTCTGAGTGAGACTGGCCACACTACTCGTTCCCTCCCCCCAGTTCTTGTCCACCTGGAGGTCTGGACCAAACCAGACCCCGAGTAATTACACCGGGCCTTCCGTCCAGCGCATTACGACGCTGTGCCTAGCTGCAGGCCCACCGGCTGCAGCACCACCACTCCCCGGTACACAACACTGGGAATTCTCTCGTTCTGATGCCTATTGTGATAGATATCTGCCAAGAAATCACCGAACAAGTATGGCATATGAAAATAAAGGTAGAAGGACGGATCATCCAGCCTCGGAGACTTCACTCTTGCGCAGCTAATCATCGTCTCCCGTATATCTTCTGTTCTTATCGGCATTTCGCAGTACTCCGCATTCTTGGCCGAGAGGTGTGAGACGTCACTGTGATAAGACTTTAAATCCACCTCCGTCCCCGACACACCGAGCGCCCCGTACAATTCGGCACAGTGCCGCTGAAATTCCGGCGCGTGGAGATCCAGAGGCGGAGGTGAACTTCACTTCTTACCTTTCGGCCATGGATATGGAGTTCTGAGAAATGCCGATAACAGCTGAAGATATACGTGATGCGTTGGCTAGTTGCACGAGGTAGAGGCCGCAGGGATTGGATGGTCTGCCCTTCGAGCTTTATATACATATGCCAAGCTTGTTTGGTGAGATTTTGGGAGATGTCTACCGCAACTGGCAGTAGAATGGGAGAATACCCGGATCTGAGAAAGGATCCTAACAACGGGGACATTGTCGATAACTTTAGGCCGGTAATTCTGCTAAATACTGATAACAAAATTTTGGTCAATGTGTTAGCAAAGAGGTTGGCGCTTGTCGTTGACTGACTGGTGGATGATGCGCAGACTTGCGCTATCTCCAGCAGAACTTGACACGACAGCCTTCACCTAACGCGATACATCATATCGAAGGTTAGTAAAGCACCTGGCATGGGTAGGGACCTGATCCTTTTGGATCAATCGAAAGATTTTGATAAGGTCGACCATCTGTACTTGGAGGCTGTCCTCAAGGCGGCTGGTTTCAGTCCTGTTTTCAGAGGCTGGCTCACTGCAATGTACATCGACACCTGTTCGGTGGTCAAAGTAAATGGCCACCTCTCAGAATCGTTTTAGTATCGTACGTTCGGTGCGTCAAGGAGGCCCGCTCTTACCCCCTCTCTACGTTATGGCTCTCTGGCCACTACTGCGGAAGCAGGAGGTTTCTAGGGGTATCCGCCTGGACTGGGATGCGGAATGTTTGTGTCAGCGTATGCGGACGACGTCAGCTTGATAGTGTCAGGCTATCGGAAATCGAGATGGTCGGCACTATCCTAAGGGAATACGAAGCGGTGATAGGAGAAGTCAGTGGGCCAGTAGCTTGGCACCTGATGAGGCAGGCCCATGGCAACTGACAGCATGGTGAAGCGCTAGACGGAAGGACCTGTTGTTCGTCTCCTTGACGGAGATATAGTCCTGGATCAGGCGTAGACCGACGCAGGACGCTTGGCGCCTAGAATGTCTCCAAGCGCTCACAGACCTCGGCCAGTCGGTCAGTGGAAGTTCCACGTTGGAGTTCTATAGGGAAATAGGTGAGAGAAAGAGCGATGACGTACTCAAAGAAGTTCTGGGCGTCTAAGTGTATCAACTAGCTGGTTTATTCCGGAGGACTTTCGGACAAGGAATTATGGATAAGTTCCAGAAATCCTTGGCCTGGCAGTGAGGACAAATATCGTGGATATTCAGCGTGACGCAGTGTGACAAGGCTGACCCTTTGAATTACAGGCACAACAGAAACAGGAAGTAAGGGAAAGTTGTGGTGAAAGAGTACAGCAGGGTTCGCCACCATCTCCTGTCGGAGCTTCAGGTGTTTTCACTCAATAAACACCCACAACGCCCGGTCTGGGAATCGAAACCGCGATCCTATGACCGCGAGTCCGCTGCCCTAACCAGTGGGCCATTGCGCCTCCACAATATTTAAGCTTATCATTATTATTATTTACAGAACTATCACTCGCCACCGCTTTTTTCTTTTAACACATACACACACACACACACACACACACACACACACACACACACGCACGCACACGCACACATATACACATATATGCATACGTGAGTGTGTTTATGTGTGTGCTTGTGCGTGTGTGTGTGTACGGGTCAGTATCTGAATGTTTGCGTATAATGCACAGAATGTATTTATCAAATAATACATTAATGAAATTCCTACCGTCTAGGTAATGAGCACAAACAATAGCATTATACTGGCTGTCGATGCAATGATAGTTAAATTACCTGTGAAAGTATTCATTTTCGTAACAAAAATTTTTCTTCGGGTGATATTTTCATTATAATTAGTTCATTTGGATTAAGCACAAGGCTCAGATTTTTTTAGAATTGGCAATATAATTTATTGAACTGGCACAGCATACTGTTATTAGTTTATCGCCCATAATGGTATAAAAACCAATTTTGACCCGGAGGAATTTTAAATTTGAATGGCGAGCAATTAACGAAACAATGTAAAACACTAACTCCGATTATGCTTGCCTGATTATAATACCACCATTTGAGTTTTGATAAAGTTATTTTGTTTCAGAGCAAATAATTTTATTAAGACATACAATTAGTAACGATACTAATACATCATGCATCTTATTGTACCATACTTGTTTGTGAGGGTCTAATCTTACTGTAATCTTCATTTTCTTTTTAAACCAGTTAAGTCATGAACGCTTTTCCCCTCCTCTCAGATTGTGTGACATATAAATTAAGAATAATGATTTGATAGCTTTCTTTTTTTTTTTTCAATAGTTCACCTTCTTGGTAAATTGCTTTAATAATTTATAAAATTGATTGCGGCCCAAAACTACAGAGACCTAAACAGCATGACTATAATACGTCAATAATTACTATATGCCGCGGTGGTGTTTGATCAGAGGTTGATTTTAATACGGTATAATATGTGTATGTAGATCAAATGTACACTGACATACAGGAGTCCAAACCAGACAGACAGAATTTCGTTTTTATTATTATAGATACGTATGCCATATCTCTTGTTTCAGTCATTTGACTGCGGCCATGCTGGGGCACCGCCTTTAGTCGCGCAAATCGACCCCGGGACTTATTCTTTGTAAGCCTAGTACTTATTCTATCGGTGTCTTTTGCCGAACCGCTAAGTGACGGTGACATAAACACACCAGCATCGGTTGTCAAGCAATGCTAGGGGGACAAACACAGACACACAAACACACACACACACACACACACACACGCATATACATATATACATATATACGACGGGCTTCTTTCAGTTTCCGTCTACCAAATCCACTCACAAGGCTTTGGTTGGCCCGAGGCTATAATAGAAGACACTTGTCCAAGGTACCACGCAGTGGGACTGAACCCGGAACCATGTGGTTGGTAAGCAAGCTACTTACCACACAACCACTTCTGCACTATATGTGTATATAATAATCATATCGAGTCTGTGAATCAGGTTTCATTTTCAGCCATTACTAATTCATTTAATTTCTAGATTTATGTACCTTTTGGAAAAGCATTAACCTCACGTTATCGCCTAATCCATCACTTGGCGTCAATAGTGTTGACTGCTCGAGGATGCATATTTGTGAATCCGAATGATAAGCAATTTTTTTGTCATCGAGTGAGATAAATAATTAAAAAGCTCAATGCCATATTACACTCTTTCCTCACATTAAGGAGCATGTAACTGTAATGTTTTTCCGATCATTAAGAGCACTGTATGTAATGGGAACTTGCAAGAAGTGAATGTGTGTGTGTGTGTGTGTGTGTGTGTGTGTGTGTGTGTGTGTGTGTGTGTGTGTGTGTGTGTGTAACTTTGAGTGTGTGTGTGTGACTGAGCTGATGTAATATTTTATTAATAAACATTGTATTTTAGTAGTCCATCTGTGTCGGACCAAGAAAAAGTCTGTGTTCTCAGCAAGGAGAGCAATGTGATTCTGAAGTCCAAATCTGGAAGTACACAGTCACCCATAAATGGCACAATGATAGCCTCTGTGTAGAAACAACTACAGCCTTGTAGACATGAGCTTTGCCGAGAATCTGATGCCTTTCTGCTACAGGACTTTCAGTTGCAGTCTTCCAAGTGCTTGGTTGGCCTGTGGATTCTGGATGAGATCAAGTTGTCCAATGATCCATTGGCTGAGATTGTGCTGTCAAGGTGCTTGAAACTCTCTACACACTTAAGCTGGATTCCCTCAGTGGTGATGTTTTGACTGAGAGTGAATTGTATTCGGAGTTTCTTTCACTAAAACCTCCGTTTTCCCAAGGCTGAGGTTCAGTCTAAAGAGCCTTGACGCTTTTGCAAAGCAGTCGACATTGATCTGCAGGTGATTTCCCTTCTGTGCCATAACGAAAGTATCATTTTCAAATAAAACTTCAGTGATGAGTTTTTCCACCGACCATCGGCGGAGATCAAAAATAGAGACGTCTGAGCGATATTTGAGATATACTCACAAGTCTAGGTCTTTCAGTGTAAAGTAGGACCGAACAAAACTGGGGTGAGCATGCGGTCCTGCTTCTCGCCACTGGAAATGCTGAAAGAGTTGGTACAGTCAGCATTGCAAATAACATTACCACCCATATTGTCGTGGAAAAGTTTTGTTAGTCTGGTGAACTCGCGTCTGTAGCCCAGGTAAATAAGGATGGTCTACAAAGCTTCTCTGTTGACTGTGTCGAAAGCTTTGGTCAGGTCTATGAACAATAAATACAAATCTATCTTGTTCAATACATTTCTTGATTTGACACACGAGAAACACCACTCTTCAAAACTTGCACTCAAAATAAGTACAAGGTAAAATTACTACCTTTTACAGCAAGTTGATGCAGGTAGTTTATCTTGACCCCTTCCGACTTTTAGTTCAAGCAATTGCAAAAAAAAAGCGCTTTATTTATGGGTTGACCCAATATATACATGTATGTGTACAAAAATGAAGGCGGACTCAACATTTTCAGATGATAAAAAACAATCAAATATAATATTGCTCTCTCTCTCTCACCATGTCTGTGTCTCTGTATGTGTGTTCGTGTGTATACACACACACACACACACACACACACACACACACACACACACACACACATATATATATATATATATATATATATA
>NC_068981.1:59935749-59940440 GCF_001194135.2 Octopus bimaculoides
GAGAGAGAGAGAGAGAGAGAGAGAGAGAGAGAGAGAGAGAGAGAGAGAGTGAGAGAGAGAGAGAGAGAAATGGATGTATATATTTTCAGAAATCAGAAATCAAACACGTTTAGTAATAAACAAATGAATGGAAAATAGAGACAGAAGGTCAAGTTGAAAGATATATACAAAATACACAGACGAAGAGAAAACAAACACAGAAGGTCACCAACTCCTCATCAGTTATCGGCCAGGAGGTCGAGTGCAATTTTGTGCAATTATGGATGATATTGATTCCACCCTGGAGGCAACCAGCAAGAGAACTTGCTGGGAATGCGACCCAAACGTAACGGATAAACAGGGATGAACAATGAATACGGAAACGGTCACACAAAAATAGATAAAAGCAATGCGAGACGAGACTGTTAGTGGACGGACGAGGGACAAAAGAAAAGAGAAAACGAAATAAATAAAGAGAATATGGCCTTAAGGGCTAGGCGAAGACAAAAAAAAAAAAGAATACAAATACAACAAAAAAAGAATAATAAAAGTGCATTTACAACAACAAAAACACAAGCGGTGGGCTATCTGACAGACAAGTGTGGAGTAATGCAAAAGAGAAATGAAAATTGTCCCAAAGGACTAAATACAAGATTGAGGCAGAGTAAGGAGCACGAAAATGTGTGACCGATTCTGTTGAAGGTAACGCGAAAAAGAATGACACCGCCCTAGATAGTGACCGGTTACGTGATAGTTGGAGGAGACAGGAAGAATCAGAGGGGTCGGAGAATCGGAGGAGAATAACCGATAGGGCAAGAGAGAAAGAGAGAGAGAGAGAGAGAGAGAGCATGACACGGAGGGAAAGAGAGGAAGTCAGAGTGAAAGAGAAAGAAAAGAAGGTGAAAGAGAGGGAAAAGAAGGGAAACAGACAAAATTATAGTTGAAGAAAAAATATTCCAAGAATATTCCAACGAATGGATCAAAATATTTCGAGGATTAATAGTGACGTTTTCATAGAATATTGATTAACAAACTTGCGTAGACAGAATAAATTCTTTGGTTTCATAATACAGATGCTGATACTGTTTCCTTTCATTGCTTTTTAATTTTGTACATGTTTTGGCAAGAAAGATAAGGCATTATGATACCAAAGTAGCGATTTATCAAAATATGAAAACATCGGTAATTTCTCCTCGATTTAAAGAAACATTTTTCTTCACGCTCGAAGTTTATCACATTACAATTACATCACCGTATACTCGAAAATGTTTCGTAACGCGTTAAATCATTTTACGGCTGGTGCTTACATATTTCGCTTTGTCATTCAGGACATATCGTGGTGGAAATAGACTTCAAGGGAGCGTAAATCGAAAAGACATACGTATATCGATGTTTCCTAAATCGTTTAATGTATCTTTAAGATGAGATATGACAAAGTATTGCTGCAACTTCTAACTACAAGACGAGCTGCAGCACATTGGTTTTTACTGAATATATATATATATATATATACATATATATATATATTATATATCGTTAAAATTTGAAATCAATCACAAAGCCTGCAAAACAATTTAATGTTTATTTCACATTATAAACCCCATGATTATACTAACTAAAGGCACTTTAGATAGAACTAAATAATATCTTTCACTATAAGCGCAAATAGATATATATATATAGATATATAAGTATACATGTACGTGTGCATGTAATAGACACACACACATATATATACACATGAATATTAGTTTTTGTGTCTCTGTATAATAAAAGCAATTTTACATTGGTGAAGTTTATTTGCCAACAGAATATGGCGGTCCTATAAAGGACGTTGTTCTTTACATAAAGGACTATGTGCTTTATTATCTCTCACTGAGAGATCTTAAACAAGTCGCTTTACTCTATAATTTTACATTAATTTAGTGCGTTATTCCTTTATTTTGTTGAGTACACAATTATTATCCTTAAGCAAAATCTTGACAGTCACTTAGCCGAAACTTCGAGGTCACAATCAATAATTTTCTTGTTTAAGGATTATATAGATACACACACACACACACACACACACACATACACACACACACACACACACACACACACACACACACACACACACACACACACACACACACACACACAAATGCACATGCTTCAAATTTGTTGATTCTAGCTGGGAATATCTGTAAATCTCAACATATCTAGAGTTGAGCAGAGAAATTAGAATATGCGTGCGTGAACTTATGGAAAATATGACTATAAATTGGAATACAAAGATAAATTTAATTGGTAGCTACAGGAACAAACATTAAACCCAAAGTGTACCTGTGTTTGGTTGAAGAAACATACTAAAGGCTGGGTCAATAAATAGCGGCATGTAATGATGTGTCAAATGTTCATTTACAGTGGGGTAGTTCTGTGGTAGGTCATCACTTGCGCCATACTGGTATCCAAAACAAAATCACTCTGGCAGGACTTTGTGTGTATATACATTAAAACGGAGAGGGCAGTAAATCTTTGCAACGGTTGCTGAATCTTTGCAAAGGGGCGATGAGAAAACGCTAGAACAAGATAAGAGTCGATAGTCAACAAAGCACTTTACAGCAAGGTCAATGTTGTTCCTATTTCCTTTAACTTAATAAAATGACTTTTATCAGAGCCCCAAGGAAAATGCCAATCTATTAATAAGAAGGAAGGGAGAAACGGTTTCCTGAATTATGAACGAATGAACATCTATTTCATACAGAGTTCTGAATATAATTTGATATACCGTTTAAAAATTACTCTTGGAATATATATATATACACATACATATATATATATATATATATATATATATATATATATATATATATATATAATCAGATTTCTGCCAAGATGTAATAACATTTAGCATGTTAATGTGTTTTTTTTGCTCTCATTTTTCTCTCTTGCAAACATCCTTATATTTCATATCAACTATATTCTTCCCTTTGATGTTCGTTGAAATTCGTTTAACCACTATTCTAAAACCGTTAAGTTCAGCTTCCGGGATTCCAGGAATAAAAAATCACAATTTTTATGTTCCTTTTATCACTTTGACTGTAAGATATTAAATTTCTAATGCCTTCAAAATACCAGCATACTTCATAGGAAATCGCATTGAAAAACATTAATACCTTTTATTGGTTTCCCTCCAGTTAGTAGCGTTATGTTGTAGTTGTTACTGTTTTTGATGTAGATTTGAATTTTGCGTTTGCTGTTGTTGATAATGATGATGGTTATTATCATCGTCATCGTCATCCTCCGCATTATGATTCTCCTACGCTTCACCACTACCAAGACCACCACCACCACCACCACCACCACCACTGCCAAAATGCAAATGCTGGTGAGTGTGTGTGATTAGTTATATTCTTTCTGTAAGTTAATAATAATAAGTATTGATGCTATCGTTGCTTCGGTCAGCGACAACAACGGCAACTGATGGAGGAAGGAAGGAAGGCAGGAAGGAAGGAAGGAAGGAAGGAAGGAAGGAAGAAGTGAAGGAAGAAAGAAAGAAAGAAAGAAAGAAAGAAGGGACGATTGGATGAAAGAAGAAAAGAAGAAAGAAGGAAAGAAAGAAGGAAAGAAAGAAGGAAAGAAAGAAGGAAAGAGAGACAGAAAGGAAGGAAGGAAGGAAGAAAGAAAGAAAGAAAGAAAGAAAGAAAGGACGATTGGAAGAAAGAAGAAAGGAAGAAAGAAGGAAAGAAGAAGGAGGAGGAGAAGAAGAAGAAGAAGAAGGAGGAGAAGGAGGAGAAGAAGAAGAAGAAGGAGGAGAAGGAGGAGGAGGAGAAGAAGAAGAAGAAGAAGAAGAAAAAGAAGGAGGAGGAGGAGGAGGAGAAGAGGAAGGAAAAGAAGAAGAAAGAGGAGAAGAAGAAGAAGAAGAAGGAGAAGGAGAAGAAGAAGAAGAAGAAGGAGAAGAAGGAGAAGAAGGAGAAGAAGAAGAAGAAGAAGAAGAAGAAGAAGAAGAAGAAGAAGAAGAAGAAGAAGAAGAAGAAAAAAGAAGATGGAAAAGAATTTCGACGATGATGAAAATGATGATATGCTGAAAAATGAAGGACATGGACATGATGGGGTGAATTTATACGGAAAATCACATTTCGCTGTTATCTGCTGCTGCTGCTGCTCGTGCTGTTGCAATGGATGCTATGGAAATAGCTGCTGTTGCAGTTGTTGTTGCTGTTTACCAAGAGAATGTCTACTGATAATTATTATTTTTTTTAATGAATTATTGTTGATATAGTTAAATTTCATCTAATTTTATGAGGGTTTTTTTTTGTTTCTCACTCTTCTGCTACTTTAATTGCAGTCGATGATGATGATAGCGATGATGATGAATTTAGTATAATTACGATGAAGACTGTAATTTGGTGAAAGACAGTAGTAATATGATGGCGATCGTTGTGATTATAGTGATGTTGCCAATGAAAGGTTAATTTCTATGACGTCTGTTGCGTGACATTTTGTACAATTGTGATCCATTTACACTGTATAATAATCCTCATCACCAGCATCATCACTACCTACTTCCACCATCAATGCGACCAACAGTACCAATCTTCTTCTCATCCTCCTCCTTCTTCTCATCCTCCTCCTTCTTCTCATCCTCCTCCTTCTTCTCATCCTCCTCCTTCTTCTCATCCTCCTCCTTCTTCTCATCCTCCTCCTTCTTCTCATCCTCCTCCTTCTTC
>NC_068981.1:59941423-59942402 GCF_001194135.2 Octopus bimaculoides
CCCACCTCCCCTGTGCGATTTCGTTGGGTTATTTGTCTTTCATGCACTTCTCCAACCACACCATTCCCCAAACACACCATTGGTCTCTACAGCGACGATGGTTTAACTATCTCGCATAATTGCATCAGCTATTTCATGGAAAACTTCCGTAAAGACCTAACCGAGTCCCTTCGCAACTTAAGACAAAAAATAACAATAGATACTAACTTAATTAATGCCAATTTCCTAGATGTTACTCAATATTTAGTTACAGGTGTTTATAAACCACATCTGAAAAGTTAATGAAATGCTAAGATATAGCAATAAAAGATCCTGTCACCTACCCATATTATTTAAAAACCTACTCCCCCATATTAGACATAGAATCTCCTGCTTATCTTCCTTTACAGAAATATTTGATAAAGCAGCATCTTTTTACCTAAATACATCTAAGGTTATGTCTCCTTGCCAATTCTGTCCTTTTGAAACATATTTGAAGGGGATGATACATCCATAAGAAACGTGGGCATCGAATAATTATCAACAAATGTGGATTTTAAATCCTAAGGTACCCTTAACTAAGTTGCTTAGGTATATTGTGAACAACCCCTTTGGTCATGAATGATCATGGGATTGCACCTAGAAAGTTACTCTCTGATGTACAAGTCCGGGCAAAGTTGTTTGTGGAAGGCTAGCCGTTGTTCATGGATACCAACCTCTCATACCCCTGCCAACGATGTTATCCAAATGAAAGGCAAAGGCCGAGACACCTTGGCAGCAGTGACGTTACAACTCATTTCTACTATTGAGTTAACTGGAGTAACGTGAAATAAGGTGTCTTGCTTAAGAACACAACACACAGCCCGCTCCGCAAATCGAAATCACGAACACATGGTTGTGAGCCCGAAGCTCTAACCGCTGGCCCATTCGCTTTCATTTTTTATTAATTATATTAATATATATGTGTATGTGTGTGTGTGTGTATGTATGTATATATATA
>NC_068981.1:59942956-59944007 GCF_001194135.2 Octopus bimaculoides
TCAAAACGTTCTGCCAATATCAAGTGGCTTACACACACACACACACACACACACACACACACACACACACACTTCTAAAGAGATATATAATTATGTAGGCATGCGTACGGACATACACATTTGCAGACACGTGCGCATTGGCACATGCAAATGTAAATTTGTCTCTGTGTGTTTATCTGCAAACGTGTGTACGTCCCATTTTGTGTGTGTGTGTGCTTATCATTTTATACATCTCACTACCTCAACGATACACCCACACACATACACACGCTCATACACAAAATACTAACGTCAACGCTCACACACACGCACGCAGACGCACGCACACATCTACACAAGCACACGCACAGAGCAATTATTGATTTTCTGGAGCAAAAGAAATGTTTTCCACGTCTTACATGCATTTATGCATGCAAGATGTATGTGTTTGTAGAGATCTTTGTCTCTATGTATAGTGCTTTATAAAAAAGATATACAATTGTAAGAGGAAAAAATAACCTATGAAAGTAGTGGAAAGAAAAGCAAATTAACAGTCAAATAAATAAACTAAACAAGCAAGTAAATAAATAAATAGATAAATAAATAAATAAAATGTTGTATTTAGCTAATGGTAGTATGAAGACATTATTGCTGCTCAGATTTTAAGAGACATTTTCATTAGCAGTTTAGCACGAAAAAACGAAAAGAAAAAAAAACGAACAACTCCACCGCCATTACGACAAATCACAGAATCTAACGCAGATGCAAATGTAAAAAGAAAAAAACAAAAGAAAAAAAAAACAAATGGAAAGCCATTCAAAAACCATTGAAACAACAACAGCAGCAGCAGCAGCAACAACAACAGCAACAGCTATAACAACAAATACAATGATAGTACTGATAATTTATAAAATATTCTGAATGATAATTATACAATAAAAACAGAAAACGAAAACGCAATATTTATACTTACATACAAACACACATACACACGCGCGCGCGCACGCACGCACACACACACACACACACACACACACACACACACACACACACACACACACACACACACACA
>NC_068981.1:59944125-59946436 GCF_001194135.2 Octopus bimaculoides
TGGTGGTGGTGGTGGTGGTGGTGGTGGTGGTGGTGGTAGTGGTAGTAGTAGTAGTAGTAGTAGTATGCAGTGCAATGCAGTCTATTGCAGTGCAATGCAGTCTATTGTAGAGTTTCGATGGAATTGAAGAAAATATGGTCTTGACAACAGAATGATCTGATTATATTTCTTGCTCTATATATTGTCTTAATTGTCTGTAGTACGGAGTTCTTTTATTAACTTTATTCATTGATTTTATTGCGGATTTATTAATGTAATGTTTACCAGAACACAATTGTAATTAACCCTCCGTAATCGTCTGTAAAAGTTGGCAACAAATATGATTTTTATGCATCATATTCGTCCTTGAAATTCATGTTAAAAGCATTTAATCTGCATTTTATTTCCAACATCCCTTAAGTATTGTAGCTATATTTTATTTCATTCCCTTTATAAGATTTCATCCAAGTAATTCACTGTCTCATATAGATAAAACACAGCCACATAATTCGTCCAATAATTATGTATTAGAGTCATTAACTTAATGCTTTCATTGGATGTTGAACACCCTATGTAACATCAACTAATAGGGTGTTTAGAGACAAATTTACAAGGAATATTAATTTCAAATTGAAGATATCATGGTAATATTTCTTGGTAGCTGATCGATATTGCAACGTTTCTTCCTAGTGATTAGATTCTTTCGTTTCCTGTCAGTTGCAATGGTGTCATTTGCATAACTAACGCCATTTTCGTTTTGTTTAGAATGAATAAAGTGACATTTCACTTTATTTAGGCTTCAGTTTTAATTAAAATATATAGTACTGGCAATACTATGCATTGTAGGATATAACAATACATGGCGGCGCATTCTATATAAAACTGAGCATACATACTACACAGTACTGGTAGGGTACACAATATTGTGATTGTAGAACAGATTATATAGTATTGTTAGTGTGTATCACTTGGACAGCCCATACAGTTCTAGTCGAATAGATTATATAGCACTGGCAGGAGAGAATATTTAATACGGCGTACAGACTAACTAGTATTGGTGAAACAAAAACTATGCAGTATTGGCTGTACATATTGTACGGAACTCGCTGTACCCATTATAGTATTGACCAAATTATATAGTATTTGAAATATACAGGCTATACAGTACAAACAGTACAAACTACACAGACTGGTACGACAAACTATATACTACTGGCAGGATAAACTACATAGTGTTGGTAATACTGATTATATAGTACTGGATGCACTATATATATAGTACTTGTAGAACGTATTACATAGTACGGATAGGACAGTTGACATTGTGTGGTAAAAGAGGCTATATAGTACATGTAGGACAGAATGTATGGTGTTGGTAATATGAAATGGCAGTCTATTTCATACTGGCACAGTCCAGTGGCACAGTAAAGGTTGTCCAATCTCATTTAATCTTGCGGTATAAATATAAAACATAAAAAGATATCTCATCTACATTGATAATTTTGATGGAATTTGACCACATAAATGTGAACAAAATGCAAATTAGTAAATGTTGCAAGTAAATATTTAAATTGCTAATTTGGGAAAAAGGGCAGAAAAGTCTTTGTTGGATGGCGTAGATATAACTGTGAGATTATTATGGTTTAGAAAATTGTACTGTAAATATTTTATGCAAGGTGTGTATGATCAGTAATTACTCTATTCTATAAATTCACACAAAACATTATTATAAAGTACCAGCGTAACGGAAACATCTTTTCGATTAAATGTAGGCCCTGTGAGGACCGATTCGAATAGTGTTGTGGGGCTAATTTAATCCACTTTCTATAATGGTTCTAATTCACTTCACTTTCAAAAGAGCTTGATATAAGTACCCTCTATGGTACGGTAGTCTACGCGACTACCTTATAATATTGGTAGTTACTCCAAGCAGGAAAACACAAAGCACTTTTTGCCAAAACAACAGAAATAAATTTCTAGGTAGCCGATTGCGAGAGCACTAACCATTAGAATATATCGTACTCAACCTTAGATTGTGCTTTCTAAAAGTTTAAGAGAGAAGTTTACAGTATTGGTGTCATCAGAAATCATCATTAAAAAAAGAAAAACAAGGAGAAAACCGCCCTACGAGCAGTTTTCTCCTAGCTCCTTGACAATATTTTCACATTTGATTCCCAATTCTAATCATTTTTATATTTCACGTCTAATCATTTCTTTGTATAATAGTGCTCCTTTGCTTAGTAAATATTGCTTTCATTATTTTATCACAGTCATAACCTCTCTCTCTCTCTCTCTCTCTCTCTCTCTCTCTCTCTCTCTCTCTCTCTCTCTC
>NC_068981.1:59946532-59956411 GCF_001194135.2 Octopus bimaculoides
CTCAAAGCATCATAGAGATTACAATTCAGAAGCAACATCTGTAAGCTCTGCAGTGTATGAGAGAGAGAGAGAGAGAGAGAGAGAGAGAGAGAGAGAGAGAGAGATAGAGAGAGAGAGCACATTGAAAACAATGAATGAAATAAACATAAAATGAAACAAGTATAAATAAAAGGGCATTATTACAGGTGTATACGCCCCTAACTTTGTTGCCTCATAACGTCCAGAAGAATGGATACTTTTTAACAAAATTTTCTGCAAATACCGCTTAGATGTTGTGGCTTCAGAATATGTAGGGATTCATGAGAAAGACATTTTTCCGACGGGATGGAGAGAGGAGCTTTGGAAAATTCCCAGGATCTGACTTTTTTCCGTCATAACTTTCAGGAAAATAGGTATCTTGTAATGAAAATTTATACAAATTCCTTTCAAACGGCGTAGATTACGATTATAAAGAAATTTGTGGGGAAACGTTTTTCGGGGATCTTTCCTATTTTTTTAAACTACAGTCTTCGAAATGATGGGGTTGGAGATGGGGGTGCATCTTTGTATGAAAAGGTTTTGAAAATTGTTTTTTTTTTACAAGCCCCACCCTTCCCTCATCATCTCACTCCGGATCTATTTTGGCCTGTTTCTTTTGTTTTTCTTTTTGCACTTCGGAACCATGGGAAGAGCATTTTCATTAAAAAAAGAATTGTTAATATTTCAAGAAGGAAATGTGAGTGATTTAAGGGGGATTTGACTGTTGTTTCTAGCACATCCAAAGACAAACCCCCTCGTTTCTTTATCAATCTCGCATGTATTGATGTTTTTTAATATTTTCCCTCATAAATACATTTATATGCTATAAAAAAGAAAATTTGAGAAATTATGAACTTTTTCCAACCCCACTCCTTGCTCCCGATTGTTTCTGTTTAGAAATTAAACTATTGGAGGTCCTGAGAAGTTCATTGCTGTCATTTATCCACAATGATTTTAAAAATACATTACGAGGTGTACTTGCATAGCAAGTGACTTGAACTGAGATCATGTGCTGAAACAAAAACAATTTGCAGCATGGATGATGTCTGTAAGCCATTCAAGAACATACAAAACAGTTAGTTTCACTTCAACATTTAAATTTCATTTGTGTCAGAATATTTTCGTCGCTTTGAAACTGCGACCTGTTCACTGACAAAACATCACAAAACTGATGCAGCACGAAATTTAAATGTTGAAGTGAAACTAACTGTTTTTGTGTGTTCTTGAATGGCTTACAAACATCTTCCATGCTGCAATTGTTGTTGAAAAACAAAAGTGTGATGCAAAGGATAATTCATTTTAATAGCACACTTTTCGGTTAGAAAATGTTTTTTCTTACACACACAAACACTGCTTCGCTTGATTCAGGTGGGGTTAAATGTTTAGGTTACAATTTATTTCGTTTTTTCTTCTTCCACCAATGGATCACGCGTGTGTTACTTCGGTATTATCATTCCATAAAATATCTTTAATAGGAGAAAAATATTGAAAAAATATCAATACATGTGAGCATGAAAAGGAGTAGCGGTGTTTGGGTTGTGCTAGGAACAACAGCGAAATTTCCCTTGAATTGTTCCTCTGAAAATATTTACAATTTGTCTTCTTTTTTTTTCTTACGAAAAGGCTCTTCCTATAGTTTTAAGTTAAAAATGAAAATGGCCAAAATCGGTCCGGATAGTTATTATTGCAAGCCTTTTAGCGTTCCAAACGGCCAAAAGAACAAAATCACTTAAAAAATTTTTTTACAAAAATTATACGGGTAACTTAAAAAAATTTCATTCAATAAATAATGTTTTTACATTATGTATACATTAATAGAATAAACTATCGGTTTTCCAAATAGCGAATTAAAACTTGAAATAAAAACATTAAAAGAGAAAATGAGAATGGAATACTCTGCAGTGAATGCAATGAATATTTAAATTTACGAAAAAATGGATTTTAAAAATTCAGTAAACTTGAGAAATCGAAATTATAGGTAATATCTTAGAACATGAATTTATGAAAGTATTTCCAGTCGGTCAGCCGTTCAATAATTGCTTTCTTTTAGTGCTTTTAGTAATTGTTATATACCTAATTAATAAGCCGCTTTCTCCTTTATAGTATTTAAAAAAATGCCATACTTCTTTTTATGTGTGATTTCCGATAGTTCGGTAAAAATTTTAATTCGTGCTATTTGTGATTTAATAATCTAAACAGCACTCAGTTATTTTGCCTCTACTTTCAAGCAAGTATATATAAAGGACAATAAACTAATTTAACTGTTGAGAACGTGTTAGCAGTTAACAATTGCGAGTTTATATAATGTCAAAGTATTACCTTAAATGTGTTGCTATTAAGAGCTGTGTAATAAAAACAAACGCCTTAGTAGCAAAGAGATTTTTCAGCGAACGGTGGCAATACACATAGAAACTGTGGGATTTCTTCGAAAATCTACAAGGCCAAATAATTAGTTCTCTTGTTATTTTGGTTCTATTGATCGACAGCTTGCAATGTATTTGCTGTTAACGTCCTTTCAAATTATCTGCTGTCGAGTTACAAGCTTCAAAGCTCTTGTTATATTTACAGTCACTTCTTTTTGTAATTCAGAGATGCTTAAACATTCATTTCTTAGTTCTAGTCATATTCTGAGCTGTAGTTCTATAATAATACCTAAATCAATTGTTGCTCACTTCTGTAATAAGTGAATAACTTATATGTTTCATTAGATAAAAATTGTTTCGATACTACTGTATCTAATATTGATTTCAATGAAAATGCAGTGCTGGTCATCATTTACCTTTTCAGCAAAAAGAAAAAGACATATAAAAAGCACATTATGCTTTCATTTTAATAAAATTGAAAAACTTAAATGAAAGGCTACGAAATAGGAAATTTGATATGTATGAATATGTATGGTGTTGAAATTAGAAATGCTAGTGGTATCTTTTAATGTTTTCACGTCAATGTAAATATCAAGGTTTATAATGAACATTTACCAGACAAAAAAGTTCATTCTTTTTTCTGAGAAGAAAATAAGGAAGAAGTAGCTTATAGGTTGACTTAAGTTGTACCTGGTCGACTCTTGCCAAGAAATATGATCAATTATTTATCAATATAATAATCTAAAATTTCATGGTTCCAAACCTATGAGATATCTATTTCACTGGTCGGTAAATCTTTTAAACAGAAATTTCCGGTGTGAAATACAACTGACAGGGAGAAGACACCTTTTAAACAACGTATAGCTTTAATCAGTTGTTTAAATAATAACTAACTAGATTTGTTTTCTTGGTGCTGGCACTTAATCCTTTGAGTAGCCTTCCTTGACTACTTCCAATACCCTGTTGTCACGTATTAGAAAATGTTTCCTCATTTTATATTTGCATTGTAGCCATCTGTAACAAGATTGTAACTTATATTATTCTTACTTAACTATTTCCGATAATGGGTCTTTTTTTTATGTTACAATGTTTTGTCTTGTTGGATAACGAGCTAAATAAACACAGCTTTGAAATGTGATAGGTTTGGATGTGAATATTCTGTATTCTAAATTGATTTTCTTGAACAACTCGTAGAAATGTTAGCATGATAGATCTTATAGTTTAAATTATGTCTTCTTTGCTGTCTTTGTATATGTACAAGACTTATATCTATTTATAATATACTTTAAGTTCGTATATCAAAATAACTAGGATATCTCGACATATATATATTTCTACCATTTCTACTCATTACTTTCTGCACACCACTTTCCTTAGATAATGCAACTGCAACTATAACATCCTACATATACTTTTATTTTTACTTTTATACTCTTATTTCCCTTTATACTTTTTATTTCCAGCCTTTTCCAAAATCACTCCTTATACTGAACTCCACTATTTCCCTCTATTTAACCCTCGCACGTCGACTCTGATGAAGGGATATCCCTAATATCCCAGAAACAGATGTAAGACTAACTTTCTCTTTATAAATGTCCTTGGCTTTGTTGTCTCATTTTATTTGCTATATACATCCTCTTACAAGACATGCATTAGATTCCTCACTCGTATTGTTATCGAACTGAGAGTTTAACTAAGGTTCTTCCATAGCACTTACGTAGCTTTACCTGCCACCTTGTGTCTTCTAGATGCCAATACTTCTCATACCCTTATTTCCTTGCTAATACAAGCTTATGTAATCTTCTATAACGGATTAACAACAATTCCTTAGTTTCTCTCTTAAGGGCATACCTATTCCTTCACAAAAAACTTTCCTCTTACTCATCCGAGAAATGCAGTGGAATGCTTTCCATGATAACCGTAAGAACCGGATCGATAATAATACCAACACATACAATCTTCGATCCTATACACATATTCCACACAATCCCCCCGACTCGACAAATTCGAAGCGGATATACTTCATATAATTAGGAACATTAAATTCTCTAAATATAAATCCTCCTTCCAAAAATAACTTATCCAAACTATAAAACGAATATCTTCGTCGCCTAAATTGCACGTCTTCTCAGATATAACGGGAAATATGTATTCTATTACTATCGAGGAATACACCAAATTCATCAAGAATGAACTATATAAGTCTTCTAAGCTGGCACCGACATCTGCCTTTGACAGTATCAACACTAGCCAATGCAAATTTATGAACAAACTACACGTGGACGATCGCAGACAACCCTACTGCCCTACATCTCCAGACGTAAACTTTAAGGATAATAAGAAGAACTTCATAACTAAACCATCTATACACCTCATATGCTGTACCATATCCGACCTGGAAAGAATAAGCAAGAATATTCTGGATAAAATAGTACCAATGGTTAAGGAGAAATTGAACGTCAACTAACGGTCCTATACAGGTGAAGTCATAACATGTTTCCAACACTTAAACATCAAAACCTCTACTTCTTTCCTACACTTCGATATTAATAATTACTATTCCTCTATTTTCCCTAATTTCTAAATGAAGCTCTCCTTCTCGCTAAGAATCTAACTAACCTAACCCTAGTAGAAATTAACATATTTTTTAATGCCCGCAAAAACCCTTATTTTTTCGAGGACAAACGTTGGTGTCGGACCAACTATGACAATAACAATAACTATAGCAAATTCTTTGACATTACTATGGGATCATCCGACTCCACCCAAGTCATCGACCTCGTTGGACTATACATACTCCACCAGCTCCGAATACATTTCGTTATATATATATATATTTATACCATTTCTACACACTACTTTTTATACACCACTTTCCTCGGATAATAGAACTGCAACTATAATATTCTACATATATTATATGAAACCTCTAGACACCACAGCTCCCTCTGCCCTGACGCAGTTCAGCGTGTAAAACTGCTTTTGGGAGCTTGCCGCCCTCCATCCTGCAAGCATGTCCGGCCCAGCTCAGCTGTGATGAGGTAGTTAGGGCCTCCGCGCTAACTGCGCCAGCACAGCGCAGGATTTCTATATCAGGAATGAGATCCTGCCATCTGATATGCAAGGTAGAGCGCAAATAACGAAATTGGACATGCATCAGTGCCTGCAGTAGAGTGTCATACATTCCATGGCGTGGAGGCAAGAGAGCAGTGCGATATTGTACACCTTCATCTTCGTGTTATGGACAGTGTCATGGCAGCTCCATAAACACTTCTCGGGAGATCCAAAAGCATTTGTGGGAGACTGTATTCGTTCTCAGCTTCGAGATCAGAACAGTTTGTACAAATCACTGCGCTGCCGAAATAGTAAAGGCCACGATGTACTGTAGGGGCAGTCCGTTTGCTGTCACTGGCTCGATACTCTCGATCTATTAGGGCATGTTGGTGGATGTTGGTAGAGCAGCTCGGTCTTCGGGTCGTTGATCTTAAGACCAAACTTGACTGTTGCACAAGAATATCTATATATCTGTATGCCTATCTACTAACATTGCAATCCAAGAACAGGATATTGCTATTAAATACCTAGTCAACAAAAAAGACAGTGAAGCTCTTAGAGTTCTAAGATGCAACTCTAAATGTAGATTATGTCATATTTCTGTGGAAAACATCACACATGTGATTAGCAGCTGCTCAAAAAATGCTATCAGGCTGCGACGTTGTCGCAAAAACAATATACAAAGCCATTCGGAAAAAGACTGTCCTGGAATAAATATAGAGAATCACCGTGTTATTGAATACGTACACAAATACCAGCACGAGAAATACTGGTGGAACATACCCATCAAAACATCTGTCAAGTGTATGCATAACAGGCCGGATATCCTTTTGAGGATAGAGAAGAAAATGTATATATGTAACGTTGCAGAGGTTAGCTGTCCACTGATGTGAATATCCCTTTGAAAATCAAAGACAAAGAAGATAATTATGGACAACTGCTTCAAAACCTCCAGTTTCTGTATCTGGATTACAAACTTACATTTATGCTAATAATAATTCGAGCATTTGGTTTTGTAAGTAAATGCCTGACTGAAGTCTGGAAAAGCTTGGATTTTCAGAAAAAGAAACCAACCAGTTGATTCACACATTAAAACTACAATCTGTAAGCAGAATAGTAAAACTACATAAGATTATTATCAGGTTTAAAATGTGACATTGTTTTCATTTTCTACACTTCAACGATCGAGTATTGTACCTGTGTTAGAAACCAGCTCCTTTATTCAGAGGAAGAGTTCAAAAGATTAAAACAGAACACACACACATACACACACACACATGCTCACACACACACACATACATACGTGTGTATGTGTGTGTATATATATTATGTATATATTATATATATATTATTTATATTACATATATATTAGATATATTATATATATATATATATATATATATATATATATATATATATACACCCACTGTGTATGAACATATATGTAATGTAATAGAAATATAATATTGTGACGTTCATAATATGAAACAGAATTACTATAACTACTGACTTTAAAATCGGGTTGCAGAGTGAATTTTGCTTGCTTATTGCTACGCATCTGAACCGAAACATATACTTTCAATGATTGAGCATACATTTCCGATATTAATGCTTTTTCTAAACATATTTTGAGAGATATAAATGTTTCAATTGTGATTAGAGCCAGAAATATTTTCTCCCTTTAGCAATCATCTAGTAAGAAGACATTAGTATCCCACAAACTATTAATTTGAGCAGCCATTAAAAAATCTAAGGTTTCGAGACTGTTTCAGTTATGCCCACTGACTGCTGACGTTTAATTCCGTTCGTTTGTTAAAGTAAATAAATTTTTAACTCATTCTAATATTCGTAAGGAAAAAGGGATCTGTCAGTTGTCACGCCTCACAAAGTTCACTCTTTGCTGCAATGTTCTCTTCTGTCACTGGGCGTGAGTCACTGGTATCAGACAGGCAAATCGAACTGATGTCTCCAGTCACGATCTCACCTCATGCAGTCTATATTGTCCTTTAAAAACTTCATCGTGACAAAAGCGTCGGCCAAGGTAGTCTCCATCCAGCTGTTCTACGTGTCCTAGCACGTACCCTGGTGGCTCCTCTGGCATCTCTTTTCAATCTTTCCCTTGAGCAAGGAACTGTAACGGAAGACTGGAAGAAAGCGACCGTATGTCTAATATTCAAAAAGGGCAATAAGAAAGACCCCTTAATTATCGACCGGTCAGTCTGACATCCATCCTCTGCAAAGTAATGGAGACCATCGTCAAGAAATCTCTCATGAACCATGTCTTTACTGCAAATGCTTTATCCGACTCGCAGAATGGATTTCTACCCAGAAGATCTTGCCTAACAAATCTTCTCCTTCTTGAGGATTGGATTACAAGGACCATGGATGAAGAAGACTCGGTGGACGTGGTTATTTTTGGACTTCGTAAAGCCGTTTGACTCCGTTAATCACCGATTTCTCTTGCACAAACTTCAAGCATACAAGATTCACCCACTGGTGACTTCGTGGATTTCTTCCTTCCTGAGCCATCGAACATTTCGGATGCAGATAAATGGAGATCTCTCCGCGGAGACGAATGCCTGCAGCGGCGTTCCCCAGGTGCTGGAGCCAATAAATTTCCTTCTCTATATTAACGACCTGCTAGATTTTCTTGATGGAAGAGTCCTCCTATTTGTAGACGACGTCAAACTTTTCTCGCCTAGGAATCAATACGACATACTCCAATAGTCACTCAACCGAGCTTGGAACTGGGCAGAAGAATGGGATCTACCCTTGAACGCCTCAAAATGCAGCCATTTGCCAATAGATTCACATCCAAACTCTCCCTTGGCTATTGATCTCAAACACCAACATCTTAAGATGGTCCCTGAAGAAAAGGATCTCGGCATAATGATCGATACAACTTTCAAACCAACACGGCAGTATAATCGAGGCGGCGAACAAAATCAGAAAGAATATTTTCGTTATCCACCGGTCCTTTGTCAACCTTTCAATGGACGTCTTTCAGCTTTTATACGTCATTCTAGTTCGATCCATGTTCGAATATTGCATCCAGGCCTCAAATCCATATTTACTGACGGGTTCAGCGCTTAGCTACCCGTATGGTCGCGGGTTTTGTAAGCTTACGTATGAGGAACGATTCCAACGCCTGACATTATCTTCGCTCGAACGACGGGGGATATGAGGAGATCTCATCCTGGCTTTCGACATCTTCAACGGAAATGTAAACCTACCATTTGCGCAGTTTTTCACCCTTGTGCCGGATAGGGGTCTTCGTGGGCATGATCGCAAACTCTATCCCCGACACTTTCGACTCAACAGGTGGAAGGCCGCATTCTCCGTCCGTATCGCAGCCCCGTGGAACAAGCTACCACAAGATGTCATTCAACTTCCCACCAGTCCCCTGTCCAAAGAGGCTCTGGATAACTGTGGCGACTATGTATAAAACTGTATGTAACAATAATTGTTTTTTTGTTTTTTTTACATAGCTTAAGCACTTTGTGCTCTTCTCCTGCAAATAAATTTGATTTGATTTGATAATTTGATTTGAAAAGTTCATGTGAGTGAAAGCTCACTGTTCTATCATATTTCTATATTATCATTTTACTTTGTTCGATCACAGTGATATACTAATGTGTATGGAATGCTTCTCAACCAATCTATATAGAAAGAAAATTGAACAAATTAACGTTAAAATACTTAAATACAAGCCCGAATTTAGTTCTAGTTTTCAATTATAGGATATCACACCTTAATAACAGCAGCTAGGAATATCTAGTGTTTCTTTGCATTATATCCTAATACCGTGCATATTTTCTTCCATATTAAGATCTGAATAGCCAGTTCTTCCCAAATCGCCTAAGAAAGAAATTATGTGACCTTATGTAAGTAAAGGAACAAAGTGTCATTTAGAATGTTGTGTATCGAACATATTTTATTACAGGTACATAAATAGAAAATAGAAGTAAATTCTGGAAATGTGGTCGTGGTCTTGAGCTTATTTCTATAACCAAATAATCTTTAGATGTCATGGCAAATTAGGCTACATCTAACGTATGTAGACTTGAGAGTGTCATTTTAAATATGAATTGCAGTATATGTAAATTGCTGTAACAATATGGGTGCTATGAGTGGTTTTGTGACAAGATCAGGGATGTTATGTCAGTTTAAAATTTCAGATGCTAGTAAGAAAATATCAAAGTGGAGAAGAGAAAGGAAAATCAATAATGATTTAGCCTCAGAAAAAGGAAAAGGCCAACTAGGTTTTGAATTATAGCAAAGCCAGATATTTGTAATTCGCAAGTGCAGAGTTCAGAAAAGCAATGCAGCAGAGAAAACTGTTGTTATTTTCTGATTCAGAACACTGTAATATTACAGTGTAGCCTCTATGTATTACGGTCCTGGGGACGAACTGTCGTGGAATAGTTGATTTTATACATATATG
>NC_068981.1:59956739-59958380 GCF_001194135.2 Octopus bimaculoides
TAATAATAATAATAATAATAATAATAATAATAATAATAATAATAATAATAGCAGTACCAGCCAGTGGCTCTCGCGGCTTCTGATCTTAACTGATTGGAAGTGTTATCATGCACATTGTTTTGTCTTGGTATAAAAGATGGGCTACAGCAAATATTCTGCCCAGTACCACAGGTTTTCTTGTCAGTTGTTTGACCTTAACCAGTTGAGCATGTCTCTTGGTGGCTGACGATATGTGCATCTCTGATCACGAGCAGAAGTAGTGGGGGAGCGTCATAGTCATGTGTTGAGAGGAATTCTTCGGGGCTTGGATAATTCGCCTCTGGAAGCATGGGTGTTTCATTCAAGCGCCTGGTGTACTCTTATCAGACAGGTAGTCATGACGGGCATACTGGGCTTCGTATGTTTTACTCTAGTCTCATTAGAATGGCATGCACTGCGCTCTCACTCAATAATAATAATAACAATCCTTACTATTATAGACACAAGGCCTGAAATTTAGGGGAGACGGAGAGTCAATTTCATTGACTCAGTACTCAACTGGTACTTAATTTATCGACCCCAAAAGAATGAAAGGTGAAGTCGATCTCGGCGGAATTTGAACTCAGAATGTAGTGACCGGCGAAATACCGCTAAGCACTTCGTCCAGCGTGCTAACGATTCTGCCAGCTCATCGCCTATAATAATAATAATAATAATAATAATAATAATAATAATAATAATAATAATAATAATAATAATAATAATAATAATAATAATAATAATAATAATAATAATAATAATAATAATAATAATAATAATAATAATAATAATAATAATAATAATAATAATAATAATAATAATAATAATCGTTTCAAATTTTGCCACAAGGGTAGCAGTTTCCAGAGAGGGGATGAGACGATTACATCGACCCCAGCTTTCAGCTGGTACTTATTGTGTTTACTCCGAAAGGAGAAAAGGCAAAGTCGACCCCGACCGAATTTGAACTCAGACCGGAATGACGGGCGAAATACCACTATGTGAATGTGAATTCTTAGTCTTCACATTCCAGCGAACAGAAAAATTCTCAATTAAGACCAACTTCACGTGTGCTTCCCAGAACCTTATCTATGTCCTAGCTTGCTCAGGTTGTGGCCACATTGTGTGGGCCAAATGAACATTACTGTGAGACGCAGAGTCACGCTGCATAAAGAACAGATTCGTTTCTCTCAATACAGGCAGATAACCCCGAGCGAACATATCGACAGATGTGCAAGAAATAAAACTTTGGATTTTCATATCTTTCCATTATACCAATGCAAAGATTCAATCTCCTCACAAGAACGCCTAAACAAGGAAAACCTGTTCTTACAAAAGTACAGACCACACCTTAATATACAAACTTGACTACCTGATCCTTACACATTCCTCTTTCAACAATTATACTGAAGAGTTAGTTGTCCCCCTTGCCACCTGTTGTCCCCCTTGCCACCTGTTGCCTCCCTTCTTCCATTCTCTGGACTCATTCTTACTTTTCAAGCATCCAAAAGGGTGAGACTCGTTTGTCAGAAGAATTGATTACTTCACAATGTCCCTTGAAAAGCTAATTTAAGTAGCGAAAACCGGTTGGATATCACGACATCTATAAATTATGTATATATATAA
>NC_068981.1:59960763-59964035 GCF_001194135.2 Octopus bimaculoides
GTACCAGACCTAATAAAAATAAGAACCGGGGTTGATTCGTTCTACTAAAGTTCTTCAAGGCCGTGCCCCCAATATAGCAGCAGTCTAATAGCTGAAACAAGTAGAAGATAAAAGGTAAATGGTATTAAGTTTTGTATAAAGACCGCGACTTGACGAATACATTATATTCCACCCAAGTAGTTAATCAACGTCATAAATATACTAATGATTTATGTATTTAAGTGGTTGATCACATTTGTTAGCATTTTACTAGTGTTTCTACACACTTCATAAAAGAAGTAATACAAATACTAGCAATCTTATCAAAGGGAAGAAACTCTGATATTAGTTGTCTAAATAAGCTCCCTTGCCACAAAAGAACCTTTCATTATTTGTAGCTAAACGGTGGTTTTAAAATTATTTTAAGTAACTGTAGTAATACTTTAAACATCTTACTGACTGGTTTAAAACATATTATTGACTGGTGAGAGTGCATGGCTCAGTGGCTAGAACGTCGTGCTCACAATCATGAGATAGTGAGTTCGATTCCCGGACAGGGTTGTGCGTTGTGCTCTTGAGCATGACACTTTATTTCGTATCGCTCCAGTTTACTCATCTGTAGAAATGAGTTGTGACGTAATTAGTGCCACGCTGTATCGGCTTTTACCTTTCTCTTGGATAACATCGGTGGCGTGGAGAGGAGAGGCTGGTATGTATTGGTTACTGCTGGTCTTCCATAAATAACCTTGCCCATACTTGTACATCGGAGTGGAACTCTGTAGATGCAATCCCATGGCCATTCATGATCGACGGGGATCTTTACTCTTTATTACTGACTGGAAAATACAATTTGAATTGTTTTATAGATATCTTCAGGGTCAAGTAACTTTCTGTGACATACTTACTGAATACACGCATACATATATTACATAAGTGTGAGTGTGTGTGTATATATATATATATATATATATCATCATAAATATACAGGGATTAGCAATTGAGTTGCTATATATATATATATATACAGAGAGAGAGAGAGAGAGAGATAGAGTGAGAGAGAGAGAGAGAGAGAGAGAGAGAGAGAGCGAGAGAGAAAATGCCACCGGAAAGTGCTGTTGTTTACAACCGCCCTTCTCTTTTAGGTGTTAAAACTAGAGTAGAAAAGAGTTTTCTTAGCTTAGTAAACAAGCACGTCACCCGTACAAATAGATTCAGCAAAATATTTAAAAGACACACCCTGAGAATTTCCTGTGCACCTATTGTAAAAAGGATTTTAATAGCTAGGTCCACAGCTGAGATAGAGGCCGGATGCTCAGGTAATGGTAATGCAGCATGTCCACTGAACGGTCACTACAACATGGAAACCGTCGTATACATGGCAGAGGGGACAACAATAGGACCAAATAGGCAATCAAACATACGAAAGGACGTAGCAGCAACTTACGTCCCCTTCAGAACCGCTATAACAACCACAAATCTTCTTTTAACATCCTGGGGAGACGTAACGCCATAACCATATTGAAAGAAAGCCCACCAAACACAGCGTAATGTGGAAGATTCTAGAGAAATGTAAAAAGCGTACATCAGTAGGAGCAGGAAGTGCAGATTATGCTTGGCTGAGAAAAGAGCGATATTAAAGACATCCCAGCACCCAGACATTTACATAAATAACAAAAGTGCAATTTTTAATCCTTGCTCACATGAAAGGAAGTACATCCTATCATACATGCAAGCCCCTTCATCACCAGTCCCCCCAACTTCGGCCCTCCACTATTACGTGAGAGCCCAGCAAAAAGTCTAATCAGAACATACACTAACGCACCCAGAGACAAACAAACACGCCCCTGCACGACGGACACCCCATCCAATACACTTTTTCCACAACGGCCAATATAAGCTCCCTACACACACCACATGAATACATAAATGTTCCACGAATTTAACGAAAAGATTAAAGAAAGAAAGCGCACTAACGAATACAGGCTATACATATAGTACCACTACATGAATTTAATCAAAAGATAAAGGACAGGAAACGCAATAACGAACATAGACTATGCATATAGTACACCTACACACATTTCATTTGTATAAAATCACCAACCTTAAAGACACACACATTTCCCACAAACTCTTTTCCAGAAAACTCGTAACAAAATCACCCCCAGAGACGATATTTTCGTACGAGGGGAAATAACTTTTAACTGAATCCCCTTCTCGATTTGTTCCATCATCTTTTCCACAGTAACCACAAACCAGATGTGTCTATTCACCTCCAACAGTATAGAGCAGTTGTCATATTTTATTTCATAATGGCAAGCTCTGGGGAGCAGAGATTACATATCCGTTGAACCCCTAGTGCGAAACCGATTGGTAAGATCGGCTGTAATAGATATATAATACAGTGCACTTCGATTAATATATATACATATACACACACACTGATATGTATGTATGTATGTATGTATGTATGTATGTATGTATGTATGCATGTATGTATGTATGTATGTATGTATGTATGTATGTATGTATGTGTGTATGTATGTATACGTTTCAGTTTATTTCAAGATTTCTTGCTAATAGAGAAAGATCCGGTTTCTAACCTAGATCCAAGTTTCCTTCATTGGTATTTCAACATCAACAACACGGTTTTTTTTATTTGTTTGTATGTATGTATGTATGTATGTATGTATGTATGTATGCATGCATGTATGCATGCATGTATGTATGTATGTATATATGTATGTATGTATGTATGTATGTATGTATGTATGTTTGTATGTATGTATGTGCAGATTTCTATGTTTTATGTATGTGTTCTCATGCATATAGTTACATATCTAGACATGCTCATATATATTTAAATGATAATCTTCTGGAAAGTTTTACAGATTTTTACAATTCCAGTGATGGATAGGATCTGTAGTCTTCGAATTAGCTTTCTCCTGTCTTGTTTTGAGAAACGTAATTTCTCAAGATTGGAATTTAGGCAGTTTGTTATATATCAAATGGACCCAATAATTATAGGCATAAACCTGAACTTGTAATATGGATAGAGTAACTGCAGATTTCTCAATAGTTTAGCATAAGTGTTCTCTTTTTCACTGATCTCCTTAGATAGAGCAGAAATAACGATATGATCAAAACTAGTCAATCCATTTTTAAAGGTGTATTAGTTTTCATCATATCGTTATTTCTGTTCTATTTTAACAAATCTGTCCGACGAACGGGAACGTGAAACTCTGAGTAACAGCTTTTGTTATATTTCTGCTGCTTTTAAATAAAGTATATAT
>NC_068981.1:59964066-59965472 GCF_001194135.2 Octopus bimaculoides
ACGATTCTAAATATTCTATAACAACACACTAGGAAGAGAAAACCTAATTTTTTCCACGAAAAATGATCATAGATAGATATAATTCGAAAACTTTAAGTAACAGGTTCGTAACAGGCTCGAAACTGCAACTCCAAATTACGATACAATAATACCATTCATCTTCTCAAACACCAATTGCTGACGTCACCTCAGACAAAACAAATGAAACTTTCCTTCTGGTCCGAACCGGACTCCCAGGAAAAAATAAATAAATAAAAAAGCAGTAACTTCTTAAGAGAACCAACCAACCGGAACGGTGTATGACTATCAGGCAAAAAACAGATTACCGAGTTCCTACAAGGAAGTCAACCAAGAAGAACGTTGAACTTTACCAAATTAAAAAAATATTGTTGTCCAAAACAGAAAATATTCTTCATTAAAATAAAGTGACGTTACACCATGAGAAAAGAATAAAGTATCAGCAAAATTATAGCCAATCAATAATTAGATCCTTTTTCGTAAAAAAGCATATGTATACTAAAAGATTACACAAATTATTCCAACAAACCGTAAAATGTGAAGAGGCCACTTCACTGAGAATGAAATTGAAAAAAAAATACAAGGAACTACATGCACCTCGACAGAAATTGTAACCCCACCTTTTTTGTCTTTCTCCCTTTTTGTCTTTCTTCACTTATTTTATAAAGACTCAATATGACTGGACTCTCAATATTATACATCTGTTATGATCTTCGTCGAACGTTTACATTGATATTATTATCGATCCCTGTGAACCTCATTAAAATTTCTGTGAACATTTGAACATTTGATGGTTAAAACATGTTTGTCCAATTTTTACTTTGTGATTCTTAAACTCTCCTAAAATATTTCAAAAATATATCGATAAGCAAAAAATTGTCGAAACTAGTTTGGTATGTAGATAAATATATTTAAGAACGACTACACGCTTTTCAGATTCAGTTGCATGTTCAAACCTCGAAACAAATCTCCTATATATATGCATCCTTTTCCAAGTAAGTTTTATCTTAATAATTACGATGCACACTCTTCTACTATCTCTTCTCTGTCTATCTCTCTCGCTCTCTTGTTCTTCATCCTTTCTGTTTTTCTCTCCCACCCTTTCCATATTCTTCTCTCCCTTTCACTGTTCCCTCTCTCTCTCTCTCTCTCTCTCTCTCTCTCTCTCTCTCTCTCTCTCTCACTCTTCCTCCTTGACTCTCTCGTCGCTAACACGTGACGAGAGGGGCTCTGTCTTTCTGTCCACTTCCTTTCTAAAGAAAGGACGTGTATTTTCCTGTCGTCTCATGGCTCGTCTACCTAGCGTTCATAAACAATTTTCTATCGCCTTGGCTCAACAGGCTCACCGTTTGTTTTTACTGTCTTGTTCTCACTGTCCTGTTCTTGTT
>NC_068981.1:59966046-59969059 GCF_001194135.2 Octopus bimaculoides
AAACAAACAACAGACGAAGAGAGGTGGTGTTGAAAACAAATAGATGTATTAGTATAACGCTCGGGAATTGAATGTATGTATGTATCCATGTATGTATGCATGCAATGCATGCATGCATGTATGTATGTATGTATGTATGTATGTATGTATGTATGTATTCTTTTTTTCATTTTCTTATCGTTTCAGTTGACTGCGGTCATGCTGGAGCACCGCCTTAAAGAGCTGTTTAGTTGAAGAAATCGACCCCAGGACTTATTCTCTATAAGTTTATTCTCTATCGTGTGTAGAGGTTTCCTTTATACATGCTGCATGAATGATAATATTTTCAACCGAGACATTACAACTTCATCTATGTCTATTCACTTGATTGCTAATAATTAGACAGACAGCGTGAAATTTCGAATGAGAGGACTAATCGATTACATCTTCCCTACCCCGAATGTACGAAAACCAATCTCAACCTCGGTAAAATTTGAAATCAGAACATCAAGACCCTTAAACATAGCATCCATAAAATAGTATAGTCGCATATGTTGCAGGGGGAATTACTCGTGCAGAGTTGCTTCCCTTAGATTTCAAATAAATCACAATGAAATCGGAAAAAGCCAAGTGGGTAGAGGCTATCATGCGGCCGTAATTACGCCTGGGTTCAATTTCAACAGGGCACCTCAGTTTTAAAAGATTTTATCTAATACATCCGATTTTAAACATGTGATTTTGGGTCAGTGTGTTTGAATGCATTACCTTTAGAGGAATGTAAAAAATTTATGCGTAACAGTATTCCAAAAAATTCATGAAAAACTAAGTTTGAATTTTATAACGAAAGGAAATACGTGGAAATGTCCTTAGAAATGTCCAAGTAGACGCAGTTACTGTCACGAACTTAGATACTGTAGTCCTAGACATACTCATGAAACAATGAGTGGTCATTAAGGAATTCCTTTAATCATAGATCAACTCTCAATCAGCGCTTATATGATAAGCACAAACACAAAAAAGTTACTGAAAAATAGATCTGCAGGACTAATGTTTGCATTAAGCAAAGCTCGGATTTCGAGTAAAAGGAAGTTACTTTTACTCGATCTTCACAAATGCACGAGATCAATAAATATTCTTTTCTGCTCTAGGCAAAAGGTTCGAAATTTTTCAGGAGGGGGCCAGTCGATGAGATCGACCTCGGTACGCAACTGGTACTTAATTAATCGACTCCGAAAGGAAATTGAATTCAGAACATAAAGACAGACGAAATACCGGTTAGCTTTTCGCCTGGCGTGCTAATGTTTCTACCAGCTCGCCGCCTTGAGATTAATAAATGTTGCTTGAACTATGAGTCCACTACTGGTTATGTGAATAAGGCTGTCTGTTAATTCTTTTAGCATAGCAGCAACCGTCACACAACTAAGCGAGGCGACCACGCTTACAGCACCCACTGCATAAGAATTTAATCCTTGGATTTCATTAACCGAATTAAATATATCACATTTATCGTACTGACTATTTTCTTCCGCTTCTGTGTCTATCTAAATGCATCAAATAATATTATACAAAAGCAAAAAAAGTTAATATATATTACATGCAATAAATCCAATTTATTTACTGAAAGCCTAGGATTAACTCCATTATTATTCTGTGCTCTTCATTTCTGTCTGGAAAGAATCCTTTGCATTCAGTTCGAATCATTTAATTTTGGTTTTCTTCGTAGATTTAAAACTTAAAGCCATCAACAAAGACAGAAGTAACTATACCATTCAGCAAGAGGAAGGGGAAGTTTAAGGAAATGATGCAACAAAGTTATTACAAAGAATAACTCTTAGCCAGAATTATAGAAAAGAAACGGACGACGTACGTGAGAATCTTTTAGATCACTGAACTTCAAAGTACACCATTAGATAATATTCATTATAATGTACGAGAACACTGCTGTCCATACCATTCGTATAGCTGCAAACAACGCATTTCAAAAAGTCGTAATCTGTGTTTCTCTTCAGGTTCTAGGTTTCCCGTTTTCGCAGCTTAAGTTGTGACGTAAAGAAAAAGAACGTTGTATAATCAAATTCTGAGTTGTTTTTATCATACCTGTTTTAGACAAAGTTTTTCAGACTTCCAAATGCCGTAATGGCAATGCTAACGGTTTTTCATATCTTCTGATTCATTCCGTACTGTGATGTCGGGAAACACCAAGTCTGCTATGGACTTCATTTCAGAACCATCCAGTGTGATTACTGTTTTTACATACTGCGTCTAGAGGAAGAGGTAGTGCTGTTTCATGTCTTCTGAGATTGATGATGTTTAGACTGTTAATGCTTCGTTTAAACTGTTACAGATCAGTAGCTCCGAGAAAAATGGCTGGGAAAAGAGAATAGATGACCGATATTCTAATAGGAAGGACCGTAAATAGCAGTTGGTGCTGGGGCAGGGGTTAGCAGTAAATGACGAGTGGGGGAGAGGCGTCTTGAGTGGATAAGATAAGAGTAAAGCAAGCTTCGAGGAACAGAGAGCACTTGAGTAGAAATAGAAACGACAGAAAGTGACATCAAGCCTGTAGGCCAGGGGCTGTAGGGTGTCCATGAGCCGTTGAATGTCGAATGCTTCTTCTGTGGAGGTAACATATAGAAAAGAGACATTGGTTTGAATGGGAAATATGATGAAATAATTATTCTTGGAAGAATATAATACACCTATTTTCATATTAATTGTTATTAGATTACGATTATTAGATTAAATTGTTATTAGATTAACAGTTTTATAGTGTTAGTAAATAAATACTTTTGGTTATTTCAAGTTGTAATTGCATGTGGGTCAACAGCATTTTTTATCATGAAAGTCTTAATAATATATCTTAATTCTGGCAAGCAAAGTCGACCTCGAGGGCATTTGAACTCAAAACACAAAGACTCATAAGAAATAACTGCTGAATATTTTCCCCGGTGAAATAACGATTCTGCCAGCTCGTCGCAAGTAGTTTATTAATATAAGAAAGTAAAAGGCGGCGAGCTGGCAGAAACGTTAGCAC
>NC_068981.1:59969286-59974335 GCF_001194135.2 Octopus bimaculoides
AGAGAGAGAGAGAGAGAAAAGTGAGAGAAGCAGTTTTAGCTGAGGAAATAACTACATACGTGAAAACAGGTTATTGCTGTGCCTCTAAGGGACTATGTATTTCATTTATATTTTTGATGTGTTGACTCTCCATTTCAGAATGATGTCTCTTTGGCCATGTAGTTCTCCTCCAATGATGAGAGCAGTTTGGCTGCATTTAGGTGCATTGAAAAGACATATAAGTTATCCAAAAGGCCCCTTGATTTTACCTATGGTAATGTGAATAATTAATTCGGCTCAGACTCCAATGCCTTATGATCCAAAATAGTCAAATGGGATAAATGCGCATAATGACACACGACATCTCTGGACAGATACTGGAAAATTAATAAACCCGATGAAATTCCACTCATCCTAAGTCATCATCACTTTGGACCAAAGGTAACAGCTTCAATGTGTTTACAAACAAGTGGATCCTTCTTTTTGGAAATCTGCTGTTTGGACAGTTTTCCAAAATCTTGTTACAAGCTGGAGAGAATGAAGATTTCCTTCTGACAGTAATAGAATAATTGATCCATTTCTTACAACCGCTCTTGTTTAAACAACGAACGAATTGGTATCGAAGTTGTTTGGTAGCATCTAACATTATCAGCCAGCAAACAAGTGGCTGTGCGAAAGAGCCATACTTGCACTCAAAATGCTACTATAAATAGCATCAACAAGTAGTCGATGTAAGCACTTCCAAGAAAGAGTCATGCTTACAATCGATAGAAAACTGTTGAAGACAAAAAACAAAAAAATTACTATCCTGTAGAATTTAAAATTCCTTGAAACTTTCAGTTCTACTGCCACACAGAGGCTTGTTATTAGACTACCGACAATAAAACTGCCGCGTAATTTAGATTAACCAAAGCAATGCATATCTGCTATTATATTCGCAAACTACATTTACAAATAGATTAGTCATTTCGATTTTTGGAGAGATACTTCAGTTTTCACTGTAACTGAGATTTGCTATGTTAATCGATGAATTCCAAGAGCAAACATTAAAAGTTCCAGCACGATCAAAAATCTTCTAATGGTCCAGGCTATCGCATGTAGAATGTTCAAGGGTTAGAAATACCCCTAATCAACGTAATTTCCTGTTTTCAAGACAAAAATGCATTTTGTATCCTGGACTACTGAAGTAAATGTGAAGATTAACCGACCTTAAAATGGAGATTGATCTAATAACATGAGGAGGTGGTCATCGTACTTCTAAATGCATTTTCTTTATAACTGCAAGTATTTTATTTCCCGACAACGGGCTGCGCGGGTTCCGCCAGGACATTCTGGTTTCACTCGTTATATGAACATTTATACATTTCTATGCAGATACACACACACACACACACACACACACACACACACACACACACATATATATATATATATATATATATATATATATATATATATATATATATATACACATATACATATATATATTTGACAGGAAGGACAACAAAAGAAAGAAAGAGACCTCGATATTATGCAAATAGAGGAATTTATCTGTAAATGTTGAAAGACTTACGAAATTTTAATTATATATATATATGTGTATGCGAGTGTGTGTGTGTGAGTATGTGTGATTTGTGTGTGTGTGTGTGTGTGTGTGTGTGTGTGTGTGTGTCTGTGTTTGTGTATGAGCACGGTTACATAAACCGTTTTGTTTGAGAATATATATACATCTCGTGATTCTCTCCATTTAGTATCACTATGTCTACGTGTATAGAAAAATTATAGATGCAGCATCTGGTATGTTGTTGATGAATAAGAAAGGACGACGTTGTACGACTGTGGGCTAAGGTATATGTTCAGGTCTATGGAGAGGTCTTCAAGGAAGCGATGGTATTGATCAAACTATTGGTTTTCGATTGATCTTGGTAAAGGACGATATTTGAAGATGCTGTGTAATCGAATTTATGCGAGGAAAAAGTAGTTGTGAACTTTATGTTTAGTGCTAAACTAGCATTTTCTTTGCAGAAAGAATGCCAAGACAATCTTACATACATGCCATTCAATGAAATATTAATATTGGAATTGAATAGTTCTAGAAAAGAAACATTGGTTTGAATAGGAAATATGATGAAATAATTATTCTTGGAAGAATATAATACACCTATTTTCATATTAATTGTTATTAGATTACGATGTTATTATAACAGTTTTATAATGTAAGTAAATAAATACTTTTGATTATTTTGAGTTGTAGTTGCATGTGGGTCAACAACGTCTTTTATCATTAAAGTCTTATTAATATATCTTAATTCTAGCAAGCAAAGTCGACTTCGAAGGCATTTGAATTCAGAACACAAAGACTCATAAGAAATAGCAGCTGAGTATTTTTCCCGGTGAAATAACGATTCTGCCAGCTCGTCGCAAGTAGTTTATTAATATAAAGAAAAAAAAGGCAGCGAGCTGGCAGAAACGTTAGCACGTCGGGCGAAATTCTTAGCAACATTTCGTCTGTCTTTACGTTCTGAGTTCAAATTCTTCCGAGGTCGACTGTCGGAGTCTCTTCGGAGTCGATGTTGCGTGCTGGGGTCAATTTAATCGATTGGCCCCTCTCCCAAAATTTTGGGCCTTGTGCCTAGAGTAGAAAAGGATATAAGAAAGAAAAATTATTTAGGGTCACCTCACTTCGTTAATCATTCACTTATAATAAATGTTTTTCTTTCATCGTAGAATTAATAAAGAAGTATTTGGCTATTATGTTTTTAATGAAGATCACAACCGCGAATGATTGGTTTGAGATTATTAATAATTACCTGGGAATTGCTTCGTCACCATGCAGGAGAACTAGAGACATGTATGACGATTCTCTGGCAACCGGGAAGCTGATAACCTGAGTCAAGCGCCTTTCATAAGGTCATTAAAAATGTCACGTTCTATTAATTAATGCTATGGTTTTCTATGCCATATTTTAATGTTCTACACTTGGTATTAGACAATTCGCTTCTAGCTAGTAGACATCTAAATCAATAGAAATTCTCGTTATTCGGAATAAATTCTGTCTATACTTTAATGTATATTCTCACGTCTCTATCTTTTGATATGTATTTCTCCCAGCCTACACACACACACACACACACACACACACACATACACACACAAGAAAATCTAGAATATAATATCTTGCCATGTCAAATCCTGTTACAATTTATGTTTAAGTAAGATTTAGTTCAGATACACATATAATCTGCAATCAGACTGGAAACCATATAAACTCTAAGCATTGTAAAAGACGAAATTTTCTTAAAGAAAACTTTTGCTTAGAGAGTACTTGAATAATATCTTGCAGATAAATAATAATGATGAGTTTGCATAGAAAATATATGAAATCTGTAAGGATAAAAATATCGTCTTACTACCCTGCACCATGAAAGAAATGAGATAGTATATCAAGGTAGTCACTGGCATTATAACTCATTCAGTTGACTTATTGTGTTAAATTGTCTTTAACATAAAACATCAAGCAACAAAAAGATATCAAATCTTTTTTATTGCAAGAAAAAAATGTGCATCGTCCATGAAATAAAACATCTATTCTTTGAATTCGATGATGTGCAATTTTATATAAAATGGATTACACATACGACATATCCATTTTAATCTAATGTGTATGAGATGAATTTTATTCTATAGGAACTTGAAAATTATGAAGTCGAGCGTTTCTAAATTTAGCATACATAGATCCCGAATGAAGAGAGGAAACACAAATTTGATGTTATACGTCACTTAAGAATTAGTTGGACCAACTAATACAAACAAGGCCAGTATTATTGATCATGAAAACAAGAAATATGCTAATAAGAAAACAATATTGTGCTTTTGATTACGTCTAAGTCTTTGTTGCCTGCCAACGCAACTTTTAAATGATTATTTACGACTAGGCAAAGGAAGTGAGATATATTGATTTCTTACTTGGACATTTGGCCACAAGTTTGGAGAAATGGTATAATAGATTATGTCGACCCTAATACTTAACAGGTTGCTGCTTTATTTTTGTGAAGGAGGACAGATAAAATTGGCGTTGAAATTTGAACTCAAAAACAGTTGGAATGCCTTATCAGTTAAATATACTCCTTACCTAGTGGTGAATGCTAGCAAAGAGTATACCTATCACATGAAACTTGTAAAAAACTTTCGTTCAACTTTACACTATCATCTTATAAGATTTTTCCCAATTAAGATTAGGATGAACTTTAGATAACTGGAAAAGTTTATATCATTCCTATATTTCTAGTAATCTTTGTGTCGTCGTCCCCTTCATCAATGTAGTCTTCACATAATTATTTGTTTTACATGACTTGGTCAGATGTGAAAGTGCATGTCACTACGCCTTTGAAATTTTCTGAGACTGGCTGTAAACAGGGGAGAATTTATTCTCAGTTCAACAATCTGGCACCAATGCTTGTAACAAAGCATATTAGGTGAAATGCACCCCCAGACTAGAAGATATATTAATTGAATGAAAGTCTATATACAGAATATCATTAGAAGAAGAGTAAGAGAGACTTAATCCGTTATCCAGTTTAACTAAAGGACTTAGGTCCTTGTCACCTTTATTGGACTTTGTAGTATACGGATGAATTACGTCGTAGTTACCAAGTGTAGTGTAGGGATATGAAGTTACTTGATGTAGAAATAGCGATTCTTGTTCCTTGTCGGGGTTGCTATGTGTAGATGGTCGAAAGTAGGATGCGCCAGCGTAATAACAACATCGAAAAGGAAAGAATAATATTGACAGATTTTATTTGACGGCAGTGGTCAGTAACACAAACTTAGTAATCGTATGAGTGACAATGACAATAATGTGTGCTGCTCGCGCGCTCTTAATGAGTATTGGAAGCTGTGTGTGGATGTCAAGTTAACGGTCAGTGGACAGAGAGGAAGAAAGGGTAAGAAATATGTTTTCCCTTTCCATTCGGCCGATCCTCTCGGCTAGTCGGCTGGAAATCGGAGGGGAGAGAGAGAGAGAGAGAGAGAGAGAGAGAGAGAGAGAGAGAGAGAGAGAGAGAGAGAGAG
>NC_068981.1:59974345-59976506 GCF_001194135.2 Octopus bimaculoides
GAGAGAGAGAGAGAGAGAGAAAGTGAAATGTTCCCAGTTAGCCGGTTGAAAACCAGAGAGAAGGAGGTGAAACCTTCATTCGGTTATATAAGGTTTGACCAAAAATAGGTCAAACCTAAAACAATGCTTTGACCTTTCCACGACCTCCGAAGGTCTTGAGGTTAGGTGTTTTTCATTAGTCTCCCAGCAGAGAGATAAATCACAAAGGATCAGATATCCGTCTAACAACAAACATGTGTGTGGATTCGGTTTCAAATCTCAACTAAGCGGAGGAAAACGATCTGCTACAAGTCCAGTTGTTTTTGTAAGTATTAGGACGGGTCCCTTCTCTGAAGAAAACAGAGAAGAGGTGTTTTTTTCTTTAATTTTCACTACTGATCACGGACGCTGATTACTGAAAGTCTCTCTGGGACTAAACATATGAGAACATATGAGACTGAAGTTACTCAATTAGAAATAGAATTAAAACTCATATTCGATTTAAAGAGAACGCAGTTTTTCGAAATATTATGAATATTTAGAACCAAAGGTGAGGCGCGTGGTTTAGTGGTTAGGGTGTTGGATTCATGATCGTAAGATTGTGGATTTGATTCCTCGACCGGGCGACGCGTTGCGTTCTTGAGCGAAACATCGTTTCACGTTGCTTCAGTTCGCTTAGCTGGCAAGAATGAGTATTTCTTCAACTGATCAGCGTCCTGTTTATGTGGAAAATATATACGCTATGAAAACCGAGAAACAGGCCCTTATGATTCTACATAACTGGGAAGGAACTTTATTTTTTACTTTTACTTAGCACCAAATATTTGTTCTCTTATTTAGCGTGAGACTTGAATTCAGTTTTAACTTTAAAGAAATAAACACGAACTATAACTTTAATGAACATTGCTTGTTGTCAATAATTTACAGAGTCCGTTCAAATCTTAGTTAACAATTACATCCTTATGTAGACTTAGAACAATCGTATATTGCTATGCTTCACATATTACTGAGTTTTATCTTGCATTGGATTCTGTTGCCTATAAAATCTTTAACCAGAAGAATACTTTTTATTAAGCCAATAACTACGTGAAACATGTATTTTATTACTTCGAAATGAAGTCTGAACTTTGTAATACAATTTAGAGATATGTGAAGTATATATTGATATTGTAAAAAGCATAAGGAGTTCGATGGTTTGTTTTGTGAAACTTCAAAGATAGTAAGGCTGAAATAAATTGTTTTCCTGATGGTAAAATTTTTATGCCCTCTACAGTAAAAATGTATCCTCTAGCATTGCATAAGAATTATAAACTAGGAAGAGAAATATTACTAAATGAAATATAAAGCTCTTCATCAATGCTTCAAAGACGGTTATAATGTTATCAGAAAGAACAATAATATAAGAAACGGAAACAGTTATGAATGGAATCAAAGAACGCAATCAAATATATGAAATGAAAAAAACAATGACATTTAATAATGGTTTAAAAGAAACTATTTGCTGATATACATGTAATCAACGCTTGAGAAAATAATAGCTTCACATTGATTTTCCGTACGTATTACAAAATTTACTTCTAAACTGATTTTCAGAAAAGTGGATTTTCGAGAGTAATTTTCTATAATTATAGGCAGAGAAAGAGAGTAATCTGGAAGATGTAACCCGCTGGCGTTCAATGGTACTATATAATATATTTCGTTCGCTCAGAAATCCTTTTCCCCCCTGAAGGTTATAGGAATAATTGCTTCGTGAGCAAGGTTGTCTCTGACTACAAAAGATCATCCATTTAACAGTATGGTGGCATTTGTGCAAAGGACTTAACTTTAACCCTTTAGAATATATATTTAACATTATCTTAATCACGAAATAATATATGATATTATAAAAATTCTTTCTTTACTTTTTTACTTGTTTCAATCATCTGAATGCAGCCAAACTACAGCACTACGTTTAGTCGAATAAATCGACCTCAGGACTTATTTTTTATAAACCTAATACTTATTCTAACGATCTCTTTTGCCGAACCACTAGTTTAAGGGGACGTAGACAGACCAACATCAATTGTCAAGCGATGACGGGGGGATAAACACAGACACATACACAAATACATACATACATACATACATACATACATACATACATACATACATACATATATATATATACATACATATATGCTCT
>NC_068981.1:59976863-59990649 GCF_001194135.2 Octopus bimaculoides
TATATACACATATATATATGTCTTTTATCTTTTATCATCATATATATATATGTGTGTGTGTGTGTGTGTGTGTGTGTGTGTATAACAGATGACAGAAGAAATAAATGAATGCCAGTCAATTTCAAAATGAAAGTAGTAACTATGCTGGGAAGCAATGTTTATCGCCACTTCAATATGGCTGTTCCGTTTGAACCGATATTACTACCGTTTTTATTCCAGAAGGTGCTTCCTCCTGGTGCTTAGCGATGCAATCTGCACCCGAATTACATTGTTAGTAGGGGAGTGAGCCTGTACCGTCTTCTAATAGACGATGGGAACACCAGACCATATGGTTTCGAGCTATTTGTGCTCATCGTGAATGGTGGACGCCCGTCCTCTTGAGATAGCAATAATCTGCTCCAGCTCGCAAAATTTAGGCAAATAAGTGACAACCAGTTAGTGATCTTACAACAAGCCAAGGAGCTACCTAGAAAATGTCTATAGGCGATAAAAGTAGTAACTATACTGAAAAGTAATGTTTATCGCCATCACAGTATGGCTGTTCCGTAGGAACCGACGTTACTACCGATTTTCAGCCCAAGAGGAGCCTCCTCCAGCTGGTCATCGATGCAATCTGCATATGTATATGTGTGTATATATGTGTATAGATATGTGTGTGTGTTGGTGTGTACATGTATATTTTGTATTATATACACTCACTTGTATAAACAAAAAAAATATTAACACAAAATTGATCTCAATGCGTGTCATACAGTTAACTATTTATTTTTCTTAAATGACAGCTACTTTGAAGCCTCGGCAAAATTGTTTTTTTGTATGATAGACTGAATAAGACATTTAAGAAATTCGGGATGCGGATAATTTACTAAAACATCTAACTTATGTCACATGCAGGTTTGCTGTGGCGGCAGAAAGCCTAGAACTCGTCAGTTCAGTCCATTGTCATAGGGCAACTGCCTTTTATTGTGATTATCTAAGAAAATTTATAAACGGACATAAGAGGTACATATTGATCCAAATCTTAAATGGTTTCTTACTTCTGCCAGAATAGTGTAAATATGAAAATGTTTGTTAGAATTGAAATCATACAATTTTCTAATTCTTACGATAAAATATGCTAAATGAAAAAAATCAACATCTGTTATGATTTAGCTTCTACAACAAAACCGACTTGAACATATATGTACACACGCATATAACATACAAACAAACAAATATAGCTGAAAACATACAAATTCACATTGCAATGAAATGAATTTATGTAAAAACATACATATGAATATAAATGCCTACGTACATAATTACACATCACATGCATATATAGGTGTGCAAAGAAGCAGAAATCAGTTGTTCACCTGATGTTAATTTGCAGCTAATTAAAGCTAATGAGAAACCCGTAGCTAATAAAAAGCATGTATATTATTCACACAGTTATAACTTTAGATTTAAATATTTGATTATTTGGTCACTCGGTTCTTTGACTAATCTCTTCAGCACCAATCTGGTAACTTTGGAGCTCATAAAATAAAAACGTTTTCTTAGTAATTACAAACTTATATTTATAAGTCCTTAACAAAACTACGAAACTATAAAACATTCTAGTTTGTAGTATGTATGTATGTATGTATGTATTATGTACGTACGTACGTACGTATGTATGTATGTATGTATGTATGTGTGTATGCATGTATGTATGTATGCATGCATGCATGCATGGATCTTTTATCTTTTATATTGTACTTGCTTCAGTCATTAAACTGCAGCTGTGATGAGGAACACCGACTTGAAGAATTGTAGCGGAACGAATTGACCCCAGTACCTATTGTTTTTATAAAGCCTGGTGCATATTCTTACGGTGTATTTTGCCGAACCGCTAGGTTACGGGGACGTAAACACACCAACATCACTTTTGAAGTGACGATAGCGGACGAATACATATATACATATACAGGCCCTCCCCACATGCATGTACATATACATACACGACGGGCTTCTTTCAGTTTCCGCCTATCAAGTCCATTCACAAAGGTTTGGTCGACTCGATGCCATAGAAGAAGACACTTGCCGAAGGTGCCACGCAGTGGGAATAAACCGGGAATCATATGGTTGGGACGCAAACTTCTTATCATACAGCCATACCCACACAAATAAAGATAAACGGAAAAGCGTTTATACACATATTTGAAAGATGCATACATGTGTGTCAGAACACTTCAAAGTGATATCATACACATATTGGGAAAGAGTTCATGTTTAATCTAAACATCAAATGAAAAACCGAAATATCTATATCACTGTCCACAATATAACTAGAACAAGTGCGGACGAACAAGAAAATGATTATGTTATAGTGTCAGGGTACATAAAATGCATGAATGATCCATCCGTTAGAAAGTTTTGTTTTTCTAAAAGTAGATCATGAATTTCTGCTGATCTATCTGAGAAACAGTCATTGGACTTATGGGATTTAAATCCCACAGACGAACTTGCAGCCTGAGATACTTTTGTCTTGAAATCTTCCCATACATTGTTTGGATCAAGATTGATACTTTCTATAGCATCGTGGAATCTTTGCAAGCTGCTTGATAATTTAAAGTTTGCAACATTTAACTTTTTGAGTACCTTAGGACCAGACTGTCGATTTTTAAGCATTATCGAAATATCTATTTTTCCACGCACTAGATGATGGTCCGTCCAACTCTCTGCCCCTCTCATAGCCCAAACGCTAGAAACGTCTTTCATATCACGTTTTCTGATCAGAATACAATCTATGAGATGCCAATGCTTAGATCCAGGTGGTTTTATATTTATTTTCTGCTTAAATAGAGTGTTGGTGACAAACAGATTATTCTTAGTACAAAACGTAAAAAGAGCTATTACATTTTTATTGCATTTTCCAATCCCATGTCGACCTAAAACGGGCCGTGAAATATAGTCCTTTCCAACTCTTGCATTGAAATCTCCCAATATGACCAACTTGTCAGAAATTGGTACTTTCCACAATAATTGTGCTAGATCATCATAAAACTGTTCTACAGTTTCATCAGAATGGAACATTGTTGGTGCATAAATACTGACAACGGCAAGAAACCTACCTTATGTCAATTTAATACGGAATGACATGATCCGCTCAGATATACCACTTGGAAGCTCTGCAATGCAGGATACTAATGTATTCTTGATACTAATGCATTTTCGTGTCTGGTCGCTCTTGAGTGCTACTGGTAACATGTAATCCAGTACAACTTGTCGCATGGTCAGGTCGTCGGCGACTAAACTGGCAACCCCACCTGACTTACTTGGTGGGGAGGGTGTTGTTGGATATCCTGTGGGATGAAAAATAAGACCCGTTGATATAGATATCAACGAAACAGAAAATCGAGAAACATCGGGATCTAAGCAGAAGGTTCATGACTATGTGGAACATAAGCATGAACATTGTTCGTGTGATAGCTGGTATATTTGGTATAACTCCCAGACAGATACCTAAGAGGCTGAAGAATATAGGATTTGAGGCTTGTGTTGTCGACCTGCAGAATAGTCCTGTGCTATATTTTGAAAGGAAAATAAGACAATTCCTTGAGTTTTAGGAAGTTTGTTACCTGCAAAACAGAATAACAAACCCTGGTATTCAGTTAGTATGCGATAATTTTGGAACAACAAAAACAATTACTGCAGTTACTACCATAATTCATTATATGTTTATATAATGTGTGTGTGTGAGTGTGTATAATATACACACACATGCATATATACACATATGCAAATTTTTGCATGTATGTGTGTGATGCACGTATAGGTATATGTCTGTACGTGTATGTACATGTATATACGTAGATATATTTATGTATACATGTGTATGTATATATGCATATATACGAAAGCTTTCAACCACCTATTTGTGTATGTTGAGTATAATAGCCATTGAATTATCTGTAAGTCAATATTTTTATTAATATCCATCAATATCCCATACATTGCATCTGCTCAATAGTTCTTTTAGTTGGTATCTATTGATAAGGAGGGAATTAATACTATATCTATAGTTACATTCGATTTGCAATCCTATATTACCCAAACAGCTAACAAGATTAACAGGATTTCGATTAAAAATGCATGATATATTTGAGAATTGAGTATGTGTGAACTCAAGCGTCCAAATGTTTCCAGCTGCCATACTACTGCCATAGTACTGTAAATGAGATTGGAATACTCATTCAAATGACAATAAAATATACACATATTCATCCGATGAAAAACATAGCTATTCCCCCAAAAACGTTGCGTGATACTACTAGTTGTAAAAACTGAAATATTATAAGAAGGATGAAATACAAGCATTCCTCGACAAAAACAAGCCCAAGATACCGACAAAAATAATCACAAACTACTCACAAAACATACTTTAGAAAGAATTGAAATGCTATTATTCCAGATTATAAGGAAGAATAATAAGATTCAATAAACATCTTAATATTTATCAGAATATGTCAATAGTACTTTTACAACAGTAAAAACTTGCAGCAACATACTTGTTCAAACAAATGGGGGAAAAAAAATGTACGAACTTGACGGAAAAACGAAAGGGCACATTTCCGTGACTCTGTTTTAGCCCCTCAGATTAATTTCTATAGACTTAGCTGAATATGCAACTGTGCTGATATTTAATTACAAATATTTAACCTTCAGTCTATATCATATAAATCTAAGCCCCCATCATGGCAATATTCCGCTGATTAACGTACTCTACTGCCATATTCTTTGAACTCAACCAGAGTTAATTGTTTTATTGATCATTTTAATAACATTAAGAATTTTACCACACTCTCTGATAAATGGTCTCTCATTTATCTCAATTATTTCCTTTACGTTTACAGTTTATTTGAGTTTCCGTAAATTTATATTAATAAGAGCAAATTTCTGTCTGTCTGTCTGGGACCCCTTTATCTCGTTCTACATTTGCTCTACATAGACTTATATATTTTTGAAATCAGGATGATCCCAGGATTGAAAATCTTCTCTTCCTTTGGTTCTTGAACCTCCAACATTGAAATCTGATTTAAAAGCATTTGGGTTGCAATTTCTAGAAGGTAAGGCTTGGCTGATTCACGCCATCTTGGTTGGCGTTTGTCAGATGACATCAGAGGTCAAGGGGGAGATAAATGACATTTGCTTCGCTAATTTTATGCCGAAGTAAGAACTTTGGGATAAATTCGCCAATAGTTTGAATGCAACTTTGGACTGGTACAATTAATTCTCATACGTCCTTAACCTCTGCTCAAATATCACCGGAGCATATAGTCATTATAGACGTATTATACGTCATGCCATATATTTCTTTATAGTTTTGGGCCGTAGGTTCAATTGTCTCACCCCATGAGCTAGTTCAAAAGTCTGCACGGAGTGCAGCTTTTCAGCTGGTCTTTAATAAATTAACTCCTCTACATTGATTTTAAGTTTATATAGTTATAAATTATTTCCATTATCATACATTTACTAATATTTTTATTTCATTATTCTGATCTTTAAATACATTCGCAAAAGTATGTCCTATTTATCCCACTTTCCACAATCATTATATCTGTTGCGGAATGATGTTTGATTTGTGTTCTACGCAATCTTGTGTTGTTTTACTGGCATGTACTGAAATTTAGTCGTCTGATGTAAAGTTTATACCGAGAAATTGGAGTAAAGATATGAACGGAACACATCCATTATATTCTACATCATGTATTGAGTACTATTTCTCCATTTCATTATAATCAACACATACATGCATACATACATACATACATGCATACACATATACATTATATATATACGTACATATATATTATATATGTCTCTATATGTACAGGCATGTCATATTTCTATATGTATGGATTGCGTTGTGCATATATAAGTGTATATATGTATAAACACACAGACACATACACATACACACACATGTGCCCCCCCCCCATATATGTGTGCGTGTGCGTGTGCGTGTGTGTGTATTTGAATATACACTTGCGTGCACTTATAATATGGGCTCATTATTCACTTCTACTGTTATAGAACGAACGAAATATTTTTTTTCAAACAATTTATTTCCTTTCTACGATTTGGAAAAATAAATTTCGAAAACAAATAAAATGATTAATATCGTTTGTATTGCTAATATTTGAATGGCATACACGTTTCAAACTCATTGTTTATAACAGTGCAATATTTGAATTTAGCGAAAACTTTTATCTGCGTAGTATGAAATTAGAAAGAGAGTTGACTTAAACGAGAAATAATTCATCAGCGATTGTGTTAACATTCTTAATGTTATTAAAACGATTGACAAAATAATCAGTGATTATTATGGGTTAAAGGAAAGTTTATTGCTCGTGTTGTATAGAAGCTAGATAAGTTATGAGTAACCGCTGTAAAAAGCTGCGATCAGTTGTGAAATGTTATTTGTAGTCATTTATAGGAAATCTAACATTTGTGAAGTGAATAAAATTGTTAAGGTTAGGTGAAATAAATAGTTGAATAAATACCAGAGATGCTTTGCTCCCGCCATAGAAACTGCAGGAGCTACTCAGAGGTTTTACAGGTCCTTCTAAATCTATTAGGATGCTGGAAACCCTTCTATATCATCAGCAGGTATCTCAGGGTCACAAGCGTTTCACCCCTTACCTGTATGCTTCACCAGAGTGGGGCAGCGAGGACTAAACTAGTCTTCACCTATGGAAGGGTTCCACTTGCGCTCTCTTAGCAACTAAAGCTATCTCCAGCTAGTTTCAACTAATGGCTTTTCTGAGTTGATTGGGTTACAGACCTATCTTCTGCAGGAAACAGTGCACTACAGCAGATGGAACGAGGCCACATACCAGCTATTGATAGGGGCCTCATCGGGCTAAGTCCTCATATTTCGATTTCTTTACTATGTGGAAATTATCGAATCTGTCCTCTCAGATCACCGAGAGCTCAAACATGATGATTGTTTTTGTATTCCTAGGGAGCAGGAACATGTCCGGTCGGAGTGATGCTACCACTTTCTCCTCTGGGAAGACAAATCTACCCCTCAGGTTCACTTGCCTCTCTCAGTGTGAGGCTGAATATAAAATAGAAAACGAGTCTTCTATCATTGCTTTTGCCTCAGGAGCTTTGTCGCCTTCCTTTAGAAATTTCATACCCTTTGGTGGTAGTGGCTGGTGTTTATTAGCCTTCAGGCTTCGCAGATTAGACTACTTGGCAATTTCTGCAAGAAACCTTTCATGTCTCCACTTGTATCCGCCTTCTTTGAGTGCCCGGGTGAATCCGGTCAAAATGTGTTTCAGTGTGTACCGAGTTGCTCCATACGTCTTGTAGGATGGGTCTATTTGTTTACCCAAATTTTAAGGCTATTTGGAATTGGTAATAGAACAATGACAGGAAGGATAATCTTTTCTGATCAGTGCTCCAGAGTTCCTTCCACAAAAATGGGCGTCGAGTGCCTGGTCCTACCGCACCCATTGATTCTGGTGGGCAAGCCCTAATAACTTCCCCTGGCGATCTTCCTCAGTTGAATCACGGCTCCTTTGCATATGAGATCCCGCTTGCTTCTAGTATTGGTCTCTTTTCACCTCTTGGCGCAGTAATTGCTAAGTCCAAGCCGTCCTGGAATTTCCATATATCTACTTTCTGCACAATTTCCTGTGGTTTCTAATTTCTGTCACGCTTATAGACTTTTTGGTGTGTCCGACTTTCTCATCCTCAGACAGAGGCAATGTGACGATTGCTCTGTGGCTTTGAATTCCACCACACTGACGGAACTTACAAGTGGAGCTTAGAGATCTTGAACAGCTTGAGTAAGCTGAAACTTGTGGGAACTCCCACTCACCTTCGTACGAACTTACTGCATAGACTTTCCATTATCTCTACTCGAGTCATGGAAAAGTCATGAAGCAAAATGACCACTGAAGTTTGGTTATGATGCCATACTGAAAGCACCACACTTTGAAACTGCCAAGTAGCTGGCTTTTATCAAGTGGACTTAGCAATTTATTTAGTTGGGTTTCGGTATCTTCAGCATTTGGTCTCTTCAGTATGATCGTAAATTTTCCCAAAGCAGGGGACGATATTTTCTTGAATTGTAGAAAACCCAGATCTCTGAATGCTAAATGTGTCACGTAGCAGCTTTCCTTAAAGATATTCAGGGTCCGAAATTTTGGTGGGTTGAACTTAAAGCCTACCATGTGGCTATCTTTTCCGGCGATCGCTATGTTCGCTGTGTCCCTTCGACTGATGTCATAACTGTAAAGTCGCCCAGGAACGCCCAACAAACTGGGTTTCAAAAGGGCGTACATATGGAATTTATTAGCTTGACATTCACACACACACACACTCACACACACACACTCACACACACACACACACACACACACACACACACACACACACACACACACACACACACACACACACACATATGAATTAGAAGTAGATCGAGAAATATAAACAATATCGTACACACATAAACCGGATATGTATTTTGCTAGTTCGTGGGTAGCATGCGCTTATAGGAATTAGATAATATATTCTCATCAATACGCCCAATATACATGTATAACTTATGTTCTCCGTTTTATTGAAAATACGCGACAATTCGTCGGTATTACAAGATACTATAATAATTTTTCTCTTAAAGCTTTAGTGTCTCTGGACTCTGTATATAAGCATTCTTATTATGTTATCAGGTAGTGTTACATAAAATAATAGCAAGGGCCCCGAGATAAATTTTTCATTGATCATACCTCCTCATTTTCAACCAATAATGCCCCGGCAACTTCTGCCACCACCATCAACATCGCCACCTCGTCCACTACTACTACTACTACTACTACTACTACTACTACTACTACTACTACTACTGCTGCTGCTGCTGCTGCTGCTTTTTATTATGTTATTCTTCGTAATCTTGCTCTCCTCTATAGGGCATGCAAGGTCTTCCCCTTTCCAGGAAACAAGTGCACCATGCCGCCCGATATAACATTACTATTTTATCCTTGGATGACTTTAGTGGTATTATCTCTGTTTCAACTTCCATTTGAGGCTTCCAGATTGTGAATTTCCGTGGTTTGTTTACGCACCGTCACACTCTACGTTTCTACATAGTGTCAAAAAATAAGTCAAACCATCTGGTCAATTCCTCTTCGTCATTTCAAATGTGCTATATCTTCTCTCCAGTGTAGATCCCACGCATCACTTCTTATTCACTCAAATCACATATAGTTCTCACTGGGGCTCAATTTTTTCGAAGCTGTACCAACATCCATGTTCGCTATCTACGATAAAATCTAGAGTAAACTCTGTTTCCAAATTTCTCCCCCACAATGTGGTGCCCGTGCCTAAGTTGAAGCCATGCTTCTTGTCTTGTCTTCAATCTCATCTTGATTTTCTAATCAATGACTTCCAGTTATTCTTGCTAAAAACCCTTCCCACTCATTCTTCCAAATATATTTATTATTTCTATCGCTCTCTGGACACTGTTTAACCACTAGCGACTCTTTCATCGTTGCCCATAACTCCTGTATTATGGACATCTGTCTCACATCTCTACTCTTTGAAGTCCTCATCCTCGGTGACTTCAGTGCTAATGACTCCTCATGGCGCTGACTCTCCCTCTGCAACGATGATATGGTGCGCAAAATCGAATCATTTGATGTTCTCAACTCTGTATTTGTATTTATCCTGTTATCTGACCAGTGCTGCTTTACAATTGATCAACACACAATCACATTTCTACATTTGAAAGATGAGAATTATGTACACTATTTACATTATTTACATTTGACGGATATTTGTTCCCATCTTGTTTGTTGTTAACACAACGTTTCGGATGATATACTCCCCAGCCTTCATCAGGTGTCTTAGGGAAATTTCGAATTTGGGTTTTCATTTCTAAAGTATTTTTTGATATTATTATTATTATTATTATTATTATCATCATCATTATTATTATTATTATTCAGACCATTGCCTGGAATCGAACTCGGAATCTTGGGGTTAGTAGCCCGCGCTCTTAACCAATAATAACATCGAAAAATACTTTAGGAATGAGAACCCAGGTTCAAATTTTCCCCAAGACACCTGATGAAGGCTGGAGAGTGTATCAGCCGAAACGTTGTGTTAACAACAAACAAGATGAGGACAAATATCCGTCAAACGTAAATAATGTAAATAATGTACACAATCACCTATTATGCAACATTTCCTTCTTCTCGACCCCTTTGCCACCTCAAGTTTGTCGACTCGTCGGATTGTACAAGTTTTATGTCAGTTATACTTGGCAGGCAGCACAAGGGATTTACGCCTGAAACGTCACATCAGCTAGACGAGTAATTAAAAACATCCTTTCAGGTATGTCCTTTAATATCCTCGCGCAACAAAACTTCAGTGTTCCAAGTCCCCGGAGTGGTTTACTCGGAGCTACGCTGGAGCTCTCCAGGAAGAAATCGAAGTCTACAACAGTTGGAGAATCTTATACACTTCAAAACATGAGTGAAGTTCACCCAGTAGTACAACTCCTGTCCGACCTCTATTTCGTTAGTTTTCTGAACTACTGTTGATCCTTTTCGTCTTCTGCCCAAATTATCTTTTTCTCCTCTTCTAAACAATGATGGGTTTGTAAGTGGTTCTCCCCGCATGAAGAATGCCTCCGCCTTTTACACCTGCTTTGCATCAAACTCACACACCCTAGGCCTACCTCCTCCAAATCATCTTCTTTTTGCTCCAATAGGCACTTTTCTTTTCTCATATACACGATATGGGCTTCAAACAAACAAACTCATTGGCACTGACAATATCCCTTTCCATACACTTAAATATTGCGTCTTAGAACTTATTTTTATCCTTATACACTCTCTAATCTCTCTACGGGAAGTAAGAGTTATAACATCCCAGTCTCACATTTGGATGTACACTTCACTGCATCCCATTCAAAAGATATGCGATCCATCCGACCCATCCGAAAACTGCCTAATGCTTTTCACTTCTAATATCTTCAAGGTAATAAAAGCAACTATTTACAATGATGTCATCAATCAACTGGAATATGTCTGTCTGTTTATCTGTTTGTCTTTCTGCCTCTCTCTCTCTCTCTCTCTCTCTCTCTCTCTCTCTCTCTCTCTCTCTCTCTCTCTCTCTCTCTCTCTCTCTCTCTTATTCCTCAGTGGCGACCTGTACGTCTCCCGCTGCGTCAGATCGACTGGAGACCTACAACTTCAGTAAAAGCAATGTTTCTGCTCTATCATTAAAACTCCCTATCCCATTGGCTCAACTCTCATCTCTTGAAATAGGAGCTTCTTATCAGATCGTACCACTGTGGCTTGTGTTGTAACTTTTTTTTGCCTTACGCTCAGTGAACTTTAACTCCTTAAGATTAACATTTGCGTTTCACTCTCTGCCAGCCGAACACCAAGGTCCTATTTGGCACAATATCTAACGACGTTCAACGTTTATGCAAATGACACGAACTTTAATTCTTTTCTAACCTCTCACATTACGAATCATCTATACGGAAACTTACATATCATATACCGACAGCGTCTTCTAGTGGGGTCATATCAATTTTGCTCCTTTTAAGAACAAAATCTGAAGAATTTTTGTACTAAGAAAGCTCCTGTGGATCCCATCCACTCTAAACATGTGTGACATCTAAAATTTTCAGTCATACCAGGTACTGACCTTCATTATTACTGAAGATCTATCCATGCGAAAACACATCATTAGCATAGCCAGGACCACATCCCAAAGAACAGCACTTCACAGATCCAGTCGTTATTTGAACCCACAACAGTAACTGCCAGTCATTGTTTCTCTCATGTGAGAGAAACAAAGGATTAATGCATGCATATTATGGAAAGGTGATTCTGTCATGCACACAGACATGCATGACCGCTTCCACAGAAGGGCTAGACAATAATTAACGGGCTCACTCCAGCTTCTTGCTCGTAGGCCTGGTGCCTCCCATGTCTGTCTTTTCTAGCACTGCTATGATAACCTCAGCTCTTTGAAATTAGGTAGTCTCACACCTCTACTAAGTAGACTTCGCGTCCCACCCCTCTCTTCCTTTTGCTCACTCTTGTTTTGTTTAAACCCATCCGGTGACATACAGGCTATCGTGTCTCATCCTTCAACTCAGAACATCGGCCCTTTCGTATCTCCTCTCTGCTCTTTTCTTTCGTCGAATTGTTGTTCTACAATTGTTTAACAGAGTATTAACGGCTTCTGACCCACTATTTCATAAGGGCTTACAAAGGTCATGGGAACTACCTTTCTTTCCAGGTGCAGCAATTAAAATAAAATGAGAAAAAATAAAGCTGTGCATGAATACTCGCTGTTCTATATCTCTTACTTTATTAAATTCGATTAATTTTAGGAAACGAATGAAATTAATATGTTATTTATAACGACTTTCTTTCTGATATATGGATGCAGGAAATTTAAAACCCAAGAAATAGTGGCAGTGTTAATTTATTTCCTATTAATTAAAGAATATTAAAAACAAAGAATAATCACAAAGATAAGTAAATACTTATTCACCTCTAAATTCCTTTGGATTTTTCTATTTCAATAGATACACCATGTTTGTAAATTATAACTTATTGAAATGAACATCGCTACCAAACTGAAGTGGCTTGACTTTCATAACTCACCACAAATTTTAAATTCAAGACTGCACTGGCGAAATCTATGGTGTCGAAATACATATTCTATTGGAATATTATTAGATGAATGCAAAATATATTATGCATGTTATTATTTATTTGATTGTTTTCAATATTTTGTTTTCAAATTTTCTTAAAATAAAGTTATTAGAAAGAAAACTTAGTTTCATTCGTGCTATAATTATTAAAGAAGTGAATAATGGAAACGGATATATAGAAGAAATGAGTTCTAACTCCGATTGAATCAGACTCATTAGGTTTCCACTCAGTTTAAGATTGAAAACTACACTCCAGAAACATAAGAACAAAGACACAAATGACATGACACTGAATATATATATAAAATAGAAGGTAGCTTCACACTACTTTGCACATGGCATCTGGCATAGGCTCGGGTCGATCACACCTTAGCATTGAATAGGGGGTTCCAAATAACTGCTTAATTCAACAGCTCAGTCATGTCACGTACACTGCATCAGTATGAATCTGATTCGGACCGAGGATTTGCGTTAAAGACACACTTATCTGTATAATATTTACTATACTACTATGTTTACTCTATGATTCAGTGAGAAGGTGGCGGCACAGATATAGGTGTCGTAGAAATACAAGCAGGAAAAAGCCACTCACTTGACCGATTAACATAAAATAATGCAGCAGATCCTGGGTCAAATAGTGCTCACATTTCACTCTGCTTTTCCGTCCCTTCTACACCCCTCCACTTTTGGGACTTGACTTGTGCTACTAATGCCCAGACACTCTTGACATACATGCTTCTGTTCCTTTCACCACTCATCTTGCAGATATTGCACTGTTCACTATATCCAGTGTTTCATCCCCTTAATGTCGACTTCCTGAATTTCTCTCCCTACATGTTTTTCTTGAAGTTGTCCAAGTACATTAACGATATCAAACTTGCCGGTTCAGACGGCCTGTAAAGGCTATAGTCACTGCTTTTTTCTCCAAACCTAGCAAATACAGGAAATTTCTGTTGACTAAATGTAGGACAATTACCAGCTATATTACTTATTAAAAACTATATATAAACTTTTGTGTTTATCCTTTTTCCCTCTCTCTCTGTATCTATCTTTCTCGCTTTCTCTCTC
>NC_068981.1:59990822-59993214 GCF_001194135.2 Octopus bimaculoides
GAAAAAAATTTAATAAGTATAATATCGTTAAATATTTTTCTTTTATTTATTAGTAAAATAGGTACTTTTACTTCTTGATATAAAAAATATTTTTATATAAATTCATTTGTTATTTATTGTTGGTTGATATATATACATCCATTTTATTATTATTGTTGTTGTATTTTGACCCGAAGATTAGCTATATTTTTGAATAGAATTGATTTTCGATCGATTTATTTTAATCGATTTTATTTTATTTTATTTTCTATTTGTAAATTTGGTTGTGAAACACGTGCAGTCGTTTTATTATTTTAATGATTATTACTTTGTATTTTATTATAGTTCTTTTTAGTGTATTTACTTATTAAATTTTTTTCTATATGTGACTGTGGATTTTCCTGGATGAGTTCATGAACTTTGGTTCTTTTCTCTAAATTATATATTTATATATTATATACTGTAAAACTTAATTTAATTCTAATTTTTGATAATTCGAATTTAATTTAATTTTTACCTGTAAATTTCGATTTTCATCCCTAATGTTATCATCATAATTATTATATGTATATATATATATGTTCATGTATGTAAGCATGTATATATATGTAAATCCGCGCCCGCACGCGAGCAAACACACACACACACACACACACACACACACACACACACACACACACACACACACACACACACACACACACACACACACACATTAAAGGATGTAGTTGTGTAAGGCCAGAATAATGCGGAAAGTTACAATGTAAACTACAAAAGGAAAAGAAAACAGAACATAGTTGCAGTTTTGACTTGTATTTCTATATTTTGGGATATTCGGTGAAGCGGTAGTTGGAAAAAGTTGTTGCTCAATTGTGTGTGTGTGGGGAGGAGAAAGGGATGAAAGAGAAGAGTGACGTTAGCAGACTGGTGTTGCTGTAGCAACCAGTCTGTTTCGTATAATTCCTTCCTGTTGTTAATGGCTGGTCTGAATTTGTTTATAAGGAGGGCTTCCATAATTGTGAGATTGCCTCTTTGCATTGGGGTGCCTTGATGGAAACTGGAATCCTGGGTTTGGCACTTCCAAAGGTGTTTCTTTATCGAAGTGCCTGTCTGCATATGTTCCTTTGTTCGAATGTGTGGTTTCCTAGTAGTAATACCTATGCAGGATGCTCCACAGTTATTGCAGGCTGCCTCGTACACCAAATAGACTCTCGAGCATTTTTTGATGTCGTTGATAGGGCAGTTGGTGAGTGTGCAACCCACAATGCTCTCTGTTATGTTTTTCTTCAACAGAACTTTCCCCAAGAATAGACCGGTGTGTACCAACTGTATGTTAATTCTCTCCCTTCGGATGGCATGTTGGATAGCTGCCGTTGTTCTGTCGCCAAAGTAGGGTTGTTTAAGGAAGCACTTTTCTGACCTGATGTTATGGGCTTTCTTATGTTGTTTACTCGCATTCGTGTTTCAAGGATGCAGTCCTTTAGCTGCAAATGGCGGATAGCCCTTCTGCGCTAAGTTCCTGAGGAACGGCATGGTGTTGGTAGCTTTGTCGGTTACTTCACTACATCTGTCTCTTATACGTGTTATCTCATTTTATGTTTATGCGGCTTTGGCTCTGGTGGGCAGTGCTGATTCGTAATGTGCGAACAAATTCCTACTGATTACATCTTTTTATAAAAATTCGTGTAGATGTAACCCTCCACTATGATCTTGATTTTGAAATCTAGCAGAAAGAGGGTTCCGGATTCGTCTGGGTGTTCGATCTGGAATTTTATATGAATGTCGACGTTGTTGAATTTTTTATGTATGGTGTTCTCCTCTTCCGGTGGAGAAGCGAGCATCAGAATGTCGTCGACGTACCTAGAGAAGAAAACGCAGAAGTGACAGGTGATGAGCGCCGTGCGTTTGAGCTGGTCCATGTACGAGATAGCCAGCAGGCCTGAGAAGCTAGGTTCCATCGGTAGGCCTGATATCTGTTTAAATATCACATCGTTGAATTGGAAGTAGGAGTTCCGCAAGTAGTTTGTGGATATCCGAGCGTATAAGGCTAAAAAGGTGAAGGTTGGCGAAAGAGGAAAGGGAAGAAGAGAAAGAGGAAAGGGAAGAAGAGAAAGAAGAAGTAGACGTAGAAGAAAAGGGAGAGGAGGAAAAAGGATAGTGAGGAGGATGAGGAAAGGAAAAGAAGAAATGGGTGTGGGATAAGGGACGTGGAGACAATAGAAGAGCTGTGATGCGGTCAGTGATGATATCGACATCCGAAAGAGCGGACACAGAAGTATAGAGGGAGACGATGTCTAAACTGAAAGGATACCGGTTATTACTAAATTTTACTCAGCCGTTGCAACTCACTTCTACAGCTGACTGAACTGGAGCAACGTGAAATAAAGTGCTTTGCTCAAGAACCCAGCACACA
>NC_068981.1:59993298-60002438 GCF_001194135.2 Octopus bimaculoides
ACACACACACACACACACACACACACACACACACACACACACACACACACACACATATACGTATATCATACAAAAATATAGACATTCAGACCCATACACACATATAGTGGCGATTATCAAAGTTATATACTGGTTCATTACAACAATACATCGACAGAGTGCCTTATCTAAACAAAAAGTGTAGCGAATCGTTAAAAAGCAAAATATGTGTTGATAGAAACTGTCGACCGTTAATACGTATACTTTGTAGTATTTAGCCCTGTTTCTACAAATTACGAGTAATATACGTGGGAATGTACATAAGGGTCTGCCAAATATTCTGGAACTGTCGCCGATAGTTTCTCTGTTGTACTATTTAGTATTGCTTGCAATATATGTAGGTTTGAAAATTTGGCACAAAGGAAGCAAATTGGAGGGAAAGGCTAAGTCGAATACATCGACCTCAGGCCTCAACTGGTACTTATTTTATCGATCCCGAAAGGATGAAAAACAAAGTCGACCCCAGCGAAATTTGAACTGAGAACGTGAAGATGGACGAAAAGCCGCTAACCATTTTACCCAGCGTATTAACGATTCTCCAAGTTCGCCGCCTTGTTCGCAATATATATTCTTTTCTACTCTAGGCATAAGGCCCGAAATTTTTGGGTAGGGGGGGCCCGTCGATTAGATCGATCCACTATGCAACTGGTACTTAATTTATCGATCTCGACAGGATGAAAGGCAAAGTCGACATCGGCGGAATTTGAACTGAGACTGTGAAGACAGACGAAATGCCGATAAGCATTTTTCCCAACGTATTAATGATTCTGCCAGCTCGCCACCTTGTTCGCAATATATATTGCCGTTCTAGTTTGATCCTGCATAGCCGAGCAGACTTATGATGAAACGAATTTCAGTGAAGATTATACGCTATTTTTAAGGAGACCTAGAGCTACACTTTGTAATGTGTTTTTAAAGATGGCAGGTAAGCATTCTGTTTTTATAGCTGAATAACACTTTCAGGCCCTTTTTCACCGGTTGTCAGAAAGGTAGAATTTATCATTAGCTCTGACAACTGGCCCAAATGCTTTTAACAAATTGGTGTTGCCAAGTCGAAAGATTACGTCCATCATCCACTAAGGGAAATTGTTCCTCAGACGAGCACCCACATGGTTTACATTTCCCCAATTTTATTCACAAGTCTTTAATCAACACGAGACTATCATAACTGATTTTGTTGGATATTTCACCTTTGTTTCTAGAATATCAAGGATCCTAGCATTGACTCATACTCGGAATACTTGTTATTTGAAACTCCATATTTGTAAATGAAGTTTCTTTCCTGATAATTTTTGTAAAATTTGCGGAAATATTGTGGTTGTTGACGCGTGTGGGTCATATATATATATATATATATATATATATATATATATATATGTCTGGCACATGTGCTTCGGGCGTGCGGAGTGTGTGCACATGAGCCGCATATTCGTGTATTCGTATCTTTGTCGTGTTTGTATATGTAAGTATGCTTGATTCTATTGTTTGTGCATATATGTATGTGAGTGCTTGTGCAAATGTTATGTAAGATAAAAGTTATAAGTTACGGTTATAATGTTGCTTATATTGACATTAGCTCTCACTATTTTGATGTATCATTGAATAGATGACACATTTGATTATTTCCCGTCTTTTTATGATAAAAAACGTCATTTTAAAAATTCTCTCACACTGCTTAACCAATCTTTTCATGATACCAATATATGTATGTGATGTATTATAAATGTAATGAAATTATATAAACTGAAGTATTACATAGATTTAGTTTATATCGTTCTTATTATCTTGGTCACATTCCGTAGAGTTTGTTTTCAAGTTCGGTTCCACACGGTTGTTCTTTCTGGATTTCTTGTGATGTTTACTTGATCTATTGCCAGTATGTTTACTTTTTTTCGGAACGTCAGTGTTGCTTGACAGCTGTTGGAAATTTATTGTAGAACTTGCATTCTCCACGGCGCGGGTGCAATTGCATGTTTCCTGATAATGATAAAAGGAGGAGCATTAAGTATAATATACTTGATATATAAAAGAAATGAACTAGGTATGTGAAGTGGGATTCGCACACTCACCAGAAAAAGGTGAATAAAATTTACTATACTTAAAATTATGTATTTATCTACCCCGAATAAAGTTAGCTGAATAACAGAAATAGCAAGAAGTCATAATAAGTATATTATTATGTTCCGTTTCGTGTCTGTTATTTGTTTAAGTTTTGAACTCCAACATCATCTGCTGTCATTTAAATTAGTAATAGATATATACTTTAAATGATTCCATTAACTAAATAAGTCCCAGTTCGAAACGTTTAGCTATGTGTTCATGTAAGGAATTCTGAGTACCACCGTTCTATGGAATGCATAAGATCGAACTGGTACTGTAGATAACCACGACCAGATTTTCGTCAGAAAGACATTAAAATGAAATAAGACAGGTTTCCATGACGCTAAAATGCCCTTGGGTGAACAAGATCATTCAGAAAAGCAAATAAATTTCCTCAAATAACACCTATCATCGCAAAAATAAAGACACAGATAGCGTAAATACGACTGCTTAGTTTCTGCTCATAGTTGTGCTCTGGCAGATCAGACCTATGACAATGTATTGCTTTTAAAAGGAACACAGCTTGTTATGAATTAAATCATTAGTCCCTTCTAAACTCGATTTATTATTTCTGGCAAGGTGGGTGGAGATGGATTAAATATGAACAAATATTACATTTGAAGAAACTAATTGTATTTAGGAAGTTAATTACAAGAAATCTATTGCGTTTGCATTTTGTTTTACAAATGCTGCCGTCTATATTATTTTTAATACGAATCAGAGTGACTGAAAGTGACAGTATCAACGAATTCTAGAAATATAAAGTAACAGTAATATATGGCTATGCCTGAAATGAATCCAAATTACTGTGGTGGCGATAAGGATATCACATCTAATAGCAGAGGTGGTTGTGATAAAAAGTGGTAGCTAATGTCCCAAATTTAGTGGCAATAATCTTGATAAAAGGAGAAGTGGAACAGTTAAAGACGTGAAGAAAACAGAATATAGTAAAATTAAAAAATTGTGCTGATTGTTGAAAGTACGTAAAATTCATTATACATACACATTTTGAGAGTTCATCTGTCTGTGAATATTTTTCTTGTAAATTACTCACAACTGCATTTTTTCTAATCGGTCTTCCAGTAACTGTGTGGGCCGTATCCATTTCAACATTTTGTCCACATTTGATTTTGTACAAAATATAAAACTGGAAATGAAGAAAGAAATACACTTTAAAAATAAATGGCTAATGATTTAAAACAAAATTGTTCTTTAGTTACCTTCACATCGTAGTCAACGATTTACAACACACTTATTGGACTGACCAAAAATTAAATGACTCATGGAGTTACTTCGGGTAAATGCTAAGTTCTTTGACAAAACTTCTGACTGTCTCTAATTTGGAATATTTAATTATCATTGGTTGTACAGTGTCTCTCTTAAAGAAGTAAGCATACATCTCTACTTTGTAACTGCTCCGTCTTCACAGATGATTGCCGCCCCTCTGTGTTTCCATTTTTTGAAAAGTACTTTTGATCTTCCGACTACGATCTAAAAGATTACTATTCAGTTCTGCTGCATAGAACATTAGAAGGTTGACATACTCACTCTTGGAAAGGAGTACACGGCCACACGTCTCATATCTGCAGCACGTTATATTCTCATTGATATTTTAGTGACAGGCCCCTCCGAAGCGAGCGCATTAGGCTTTCGTGCCCAAGACGACTCTCCTCAAAAGATTGTACAACCTTCTTTTTTGCGATTCTTGCACTCAGCTCCTATTCAAGTGGTAAAGTAAAACACATGGCCAAATTTCTTGCAAAGGCAAGACGCATAATCATCCACTCATCGTACCTACTCGGATGCCTTGGCCAGGTTAAGTGCCTATTGAAGATATAAGAGTGTTGAAAAGTTCTTGGTTATGAGTAAAAGAAAATATAGGAGGATAAGTTAATTATGATTTTATCCAACATATTCCCCTCTTCAATTCACACACTCACTGCAGTGCTCCTTCTGTGTTTCTAAGCCCTATTAAAGAACTCGGAAGTTTGGGCTTCCAGCCAGGACCTTCACGATACACTCAAAGCTAGGAAAGTTTCAACTCCCCGTCATATGAAGATTCCAAAGTAGCTGATCTACAGTGAGCTGTGCTCGGGGAAGCGTCCTCAGCACAAACCACGATAAGGGTACAAAGACTGCAGAAAAACTAATCTGAAGGAACTAAAAATAACTGGGAAGACCTAGCTTTGGAAAGAACTGTGTAGAGGAAGCGTATATGGGAATGCTGTAAGACATACATATATACATACATACATACATACATACATATAGGTATATACACATGCACCATATGTATGTATACACACACATGTGTATGTATGTTTGTATGTATGGTTTTATGTATGTATGTGTGTATGTATGAATGTATGTATTATGGTGGCTGTCAAAATTCGCAATAAGCATATAGTTAATTTCCAGTGCAATATTATTTCGTACTGGCATTCGAACATGGAAGTAAATCATACATCGACTTCAGGAGAGAACAAATGTCTTACAGGAAATTCTCCTTTACTCAAAGAACTCACATGATTCACTAATAGGTTGGAATCCTATCCGTATGACTTTTATCAGTTCGCGTTTCTAATTTAATCTGTAACAAGATCACTCCTTTGAGTCATATGAAACTGACTCAATCTTAATTTTGTATTCCATCTTAAATCTATTTCCATTTATTAGCAATTACCTATTAAAAATGCGCTCGGCGGAATCTTGTAGTATAATTTTGCAGCGTGTTTTTTACTCTGGTAAATGTTAATGGAAGATAATATAATAAAATATAATATAATATAATATAATATAATATAATATAATATAATATAATAACTTTTCTGTTCCAGCTCTCATGAAACAGAGTGGCAGACCAAAATATTTCATCGAGTACTGCAGGTGAATTTCTAACTTTCCATCAATTTCTTTTCGTGAAATTCCATGTATTTAGAATGGACATTAAACCTTCGGCAAAATCCCTTGCTGACAGCACCTTTCCTAAGCTTGTTCAACATACATCCATTGACAATAGCTGGAGGAAATGACAAACGTATTTTTAAAAACATCTACTTGCTTGGAATTACTCAGTGATATTGCAGAAATACAAGAAATACTGGTAATTCGATGCTTTGAATCGTTGGATTCTGTCTCTTCTGATCTCAAAAGGGAATTGTTAAACAAACTACAACCCATCCTTACCGTTGTATAAAATTTGTTATATAAGAATAATATACAATGTGCGAAGAGGATTTTCAATTATCTTCCGTTTTCCTACTTATAAGATAAATAAATACAAATTCTGTAATAATATATGATTATAGCTTTTATTTAAAAAAAACAAAACAATATTTTCATGCACAAATATATATTTCTCAAAATATATCGTTAAAATATCTCTTATCCATTTTCCCGCGAGGTAATAAAGATGGAAACAAATGGTTTTGCTATATTTAGTTGTGAAATGATGAGAATATTTTATTCTGAATGGAAAAAAATAGATAAATAGAGCTTAACTATGAATAGTAATTGTAAGTTAAATCCATATATTGGATGAGATAATAATCTTGGGTTCAAGGCAATGTTTGGTCTTATAAATGAAGCTAAAAACAACAGATAATGCATCCAAACATCGATATCGTTAGTAGAGCACCATATGTGCTTTTTTGTCAGCTGCAGTCATAAAACTAATACTTTATCTTGCGTATTTTAGCTCATTTACAAAATCCTCTGTTATTGTATGTGCTGTATCTTTCCTAGATACTCGCGCGCGCACACTCGTATATGGACACTAAAACACTATCTTTCTTTCTTCCCGACACTGCGCGCATACATGTCATTTCCCTCATTATATTTATAGGTATTAATTCATATATGTATGTATATACATATACACTTACATACATACATGCATACATACATACATACATACATATGTGAGTATATATGTATACGTGTGTGTGTTTGTATTCATATATGTATCTGTGTGAATCTTGTGGCTAGCACAGCTATACATTTTACAGTAGACGCAAAGTTCGAACCCCTCATGCAATGTTGCAAATACACAAGGATGATACACATACACACACTCACGCACACACACACAGGCACACACACACAAACACACCCACCCACGCATTTTCTAGGTTCAATTAAATACAAACCTTTTATAAATCTAAAATAAAAAGAAGAAATAACTAAAACAATTACACTAGAGCTTGTCTCATGACAAAACTCTGAACAATATGGACCACCAATCGCGATAACCTCTGTATATGCAGAGATAGCATCTGTATTACATCAATATAACTGATAACATCTATGAATACATAAATACACTAAGGAATGAAAAAAAAGCACACGATTTCCTAAATATCACAAGATGATTATTTTAAAACGAATAGGTATAGACATCCCATCATCTGATCTGTTGTGAATCATTATAATTTCGACAGTAAGAAATATCATTCTATGCAACGGCATCTGCATTACAATTAAAAGAAACGCCACCCTATACATGCATGTGTAACGGAACTGTAATCCCATGACATATAACTTAACGCATAACATCTCAAGCCAGCAACATAATAAAAAATAATTGAATATGGCATGGTTGTATGGTAAGAAGATTACTTCCTAAGCATATGGTTCTGGGTTCAGTCCCACTGCGTGGCGCCTGGGCAAGTGTCTTCTACTATAACCTTAGGCCGACCAAAGTCTTATGATTGGATTTGGTTGCAAATTCTTTCCAACATTCCTAAATGGCATTGGTATAATGTTTTCCAAAAAATAGTAAATATTTTAGTGTGCTTAAGAAACACAAAATTAGATTTGCATTTTCTAATAGCCGGAACCTAGCACAAATTATTGTAGCACACAACGCGAGTAAGTTAAGTAATTTCCATGAGAATACAGATAATAATAATCTGCATAGAAATAGGGAATTAGCAATAAACAGTTGCGAGGTTAATGTAATTGATAAAGCTAGGGACCCGAGGAATAGCTATAGCGAATTAATTTGGTTGGTGAAGGATAGTAATAAAATATATATATAATACTAAGGTTAAACCGTATAGCATATGGAGTATACGATGTGACATGTGTGTTGAGGAAATGTACCAAATTTTCACTTCAAATTTAATCTGATAAACACTAGGCAAGAACTTTGTGAAGGTATCTTCATGCAAATAAATATACTTTAAAAAAATTCAAACAATCGCACTAAACTTAATATTGTACGAGAATTATAAATTATTAGAATATTATTGAATACCTCTAAAACTAAGAACATTCTTGAAATGAGTGGAATGGTAAACTTTTTAATAGTACTAATGAATCTACGCAAGCACTTAATCCAGCCTTAACCTATTTTCAGGACTATATTTCGCTTCACCAACAACACTTACTGTAGGTGAACAGTGGGTCAATGATACTACAACTCTTTATAGTACCATTAATATCTCCTAAAACAAAAATATACTTCATTCACTCAGATTGGTAATTCCTTCTGTTTCACTTCATATGGCAGTAAATATTGGACCCTGATGAAACTGTACCGACACCAGGATGTATATCTAACAGTGTGCAGTCGATGCAGTTGAAACGCGCGTAGGTCCAAGAAAGAATGCAGTAAATAACTCTTTAATAATATTATAGATGTAGAAAATTTCCGTTTTTCTTATCATTATTAATACTATATATATAAGGCAGTGAGCTGGCACAATCGTTAGCATGCTGGACGGAATACGCCGAGGTCGACTTTGCCTTTCATCCATTCGGGGTCGATAAATGGAATACCAGTTGAGTATTGGGGGTCGATGTAATCGACTTAACCCCCCCCCAAAAAAAAAAAATTTCTTCATGCCTTGTGCCTACAGTAGAAAGGAGTAATAATAGCATGTGTATTTGTTGTCCCATCATCGCTTGACAATCGGTGTTGGTGTGCTTACTTCCTCGTCATCTGGCGGTTTAACAAAAGAGTTCGATAGAATAAATACTAGGCTAAAAAAAAAATAAGTCCCCGGGTCGATTTTTTTGACTAAAACATATTAAGGTGGTGTTCCAGGATGGCCGGAGTCAAATGACTGAAACACAAGAATAAAAGATAACCTGAATACCTAGACTTCACTACATGAAATGAAATTAAAAGGATAAACAAAAATTGCATGTAACAATGAGAACAGCAGAGTAATGGAAGCTAAAAATATTAATAATTCAAGGTCACTACTACGTATGAAATTTTAAGAAAAGTTACAAGAACAATAAACCAAACGTTAATAGAAAAATTTTAAACGGAAAGAAATAAACGTAGACTATTACCTATTAAGGCTTTGTATTATTGACAAAAATAGGTATTACACGAATGTTAACTGAGCATTAAACGATTAAAATTATCATCAACTTATAGAATATAATTACACCAGCTAACAAATGTTACATATAACAATGAGATTAGCAAAAATTAAGGAACCTGAAAACATTAGTCCTTGAAATTCGTACGATATATGCAAATAAAATGATAGACAGACATTAAACTAGTAATTAATACACGAAGTAAAAACAAAATATATAAAAACAATTAAAAATGTCTATTAAAAGCCTGTGCTAATGACTATGAAAACGGGGTTTGATAAAAGAGATTCGGCATTGCACAATTGTTAATTAATTCACAAATTAATTAGAATTTTAAACAATGTAAAGAAATATCATGCGCCCTGATTGTTCTCAATAGTTAACATACATGTTTCATGTAACAGCAAGACCATCTCAATAATTGACTGTTCTCTGATACAGCGTAGTTCAAAAAGGACAACGCTAACTGTACTGGGACTACACGAATGAAGAAAAGGGGAGGTAATAAGACTAAAGCATGAATAGACTTCCATTAGCGTTACAGTAAAGCGATAATTCCATAACAATGGAAGTTTGATATCGGACGCTTTCATGATTTAATTGGTTGCTGTCTCTATTCAACGCAAGGCCGAATATATATATATATATATATATATATATATATA
>NC_068981.1:60002526-60003184 GCF_001194135.2 Octopus bimaculoides
TATATATACCATAAAGGAAAAATTTAATCGTCATTAAAGGTGACTGGGGATGTCAAAGCACCAATACTCCTAGAAAAAACACTTATATATATATATATATATATATATATTGAAACATAAAACTTACATTAATGAAAGGCACGTTTGTCTGAATATGTTACGCTATTATATTAATTCTTTATAGTGAATTTAATGAACTATTTGTAGCGCAGAATGATATAACTCCATAAAGAATCAGAAAAAACATTTAAGAACCAAACATTTATTAAAGTCATTCATTCAAATACAGGATGGAATGTAATAATTTACTTACTTTTGGAATAAATATGAGCCCAACTGTTATAGTACTTGTAATTTGAAGGGATAAAAAATGCAGCAAATACATGATATCTGGTCCGACAGATGATTTTACAAATTGCCTGTGGTAAAGATTAAGATATAAAATGCATGTAACGAATTTATTAAAAGCTGAGTGATTTAGGAGCATATTATTGTCAGTGCGACACAGAATTCAATATTATTGGGAAATCCATATACATGTTACTCTTGCATATCTATCTATCTATCTATCTATCTATCTATCTATCTATCTATCTATCTATCTATCTACCGATGCTTGTGTGTTTACGTCCCCGTATCCTAGAGGTTCGGCAAAAAA
>NC_068981.1:60003398-60007280 GCF_001194135.2 Octopus bimaculoides
TATATATATATATATATATATATATATATATATATATATATATGTATATACACAAATGTACATTGATACACAAATGTCTCATGCACACGCATGTAATGTTCTTAAATGATGGTGGCTACTGTTAATGGTGACGAGAACATTTCGAAGTCTCAGCAACTTCTTTATCCACATTTAATCTATTCACTCCACTGTCGTCAAGCAATTTTCATTTGAATAAATATACGGCAGAAAAGCCGGTTATTTATTGGAAATAAATTTGGCCATTTTCCTCCACATTTCATTAAATTTTATTAAAGATAGAAATTTTCCTGGCACGCTTACATAACGTGTTATTTTCTGCTTAAAACTTTTGGCGATGATTTTATTTAAAGTACATGGTGGTCTAAAATTCGTGCACCAGTAACATAACACTTTGCCATAACGTCTTCATAATTGTTATTGTTTAGAAGAAAACTTGATAAATGTTCATAAAACGATGATTATTCTTATTTTAAAACCATGTCAGAAATCTTTTAAATGTTAATCTCGCCAATCAATTGATTGGCAGACACGGTCCTGTGTCTTGGCATCTGAAGTCCCAAAACTTCCTCCTCTTGACTTTTTACTATGGAGTCATCTTAAGTCCGATGTTTATATAACTCGTCCTAGAAGTGTTGAAGAATTAAAAGAAAACTTAAGAATTCAATGTGCAAATATTAACATTGAAGTCATGAATATTGTACAAAATTCTATTTGGTTTCGTTTTCAGAAATCTAATAACTGTGAGGGGAATCAGTCTGAACAATTATTTTAACCATTTCTGTGTTTTTTTTAAAATTCATTTGTGATAAAGAATTTAATGTAAATAATAAAAAAGTATCATATGTCTTATATAAACGGTTTTTCTCATGATTAGGGTGATGCGCGACTTTTGTTCCACCCTCGATTAATGAATTAAAAGAAAAATTCCATTTACTGAATATAAGATACATCAAACATATAATGATGTTGCAATATTCATCTTTAGATGATGACAGCTCTATTGCCTCTGATTCCAGGTTTGCGCGTTCAGGACTGACTTATACCTAAATAAATACAACAATAACTAGATAAAGTTTCTGTTGTTAATTCATCAACTAAGGTATTTTGTTGACTTGGCTGGTATAATTAGCGCAAGTAGCTGTAAACCGAAATCGTGTACAATCTGGCAAGCAAGCACACATTTGTTTATTTGTAACAATACCCTGAAGACAGCCTTTATAAGGGGTCGTGTTATCACGAACACAAAATAAAAGAACAGCATAATCTTCATTGAACATTAGAATAGCTACAACAACAATAATAATAGAAAAATAAAACATTTAAAGTACCCCATGTTCTAGGGCATAAAGTGACATTCACTTTGAGTATCTTAATCTTATTACAGTCAATTGAAAGAGGCATAATAAACAAAAATATTTAGTTAAATTGTTAATGGCAGCTGTACATGGAGCCTTATCAATCTGAGAAAGCTAAAGTGCTTCTATATTGTATTAGTCTAATGAAGATAGCCATTAGATTATCTATATAATATAATATATTAAACACTTTATAGTATTTAGTTCAAAACTTTATGTTCAAATCCTAGAAAGAATGCGTCTCCCTTTTAAATCAATTTCGACACATTCCAGATCATCAATAATTCTGGAGTTGATTTAAAAGATTATACTGCTTTAGTGCTGTAATTAATCTTATTTCTAAGAAAAATAACGTAAATTTTCTGATAGACTTGCTGCAAACCGGAATCCTCAAGTGATCCATTTCGGTACACAAATTTCACTTCTTGGTTAAATCTAGTTCCCTTATACAAAAGTTAGTTAGCCTTATAAGAAGAATAAACAGCACTCAAATTTTCGTTCTTCAACAGGAATGTTCATTTATAATTGAAAAAGGAAAAAACGAAACGCAGAATTTAATGTAAATGATGTCAGATAATCCCACATGGAACAGATGATTTTGTCAAATTTTCGAAGTGCCACTCGTATTCTCGTTTCAATAGCTATAAATCTTTGAATGAAATAATGTCATAAACTGCCGAGTTGAGATAGCCGTTATTCACTGCCGAAGATATGAAATCCGTGCTTAATTTTATATACAAATTTTCATATTTAAGAAATAATGTCACGCTATGTTATAACACTTCATTTATGGACACAGTAGTAATATTTCCATTATGAGATAGCACTTCTATACCGAAATTGTACTGATTCTTTTGGAAAGATCGACATACTGTTTGTTTTGACAGGAAGAACATATAGTCAATTGGAATTTTTCAAATCTAGTATTGGTATTTAATGTATTTTACGTGGAAGAATAAAATATCTAGAAGTCAAATGTTACGAAGTTTTAACACAGAGCAAATAAAACTGAAAGGGGGTTACTCAGGTGATCGGCCCCAGCTATCTCTCAACTTTGTTATGTACGCGTATCCATATCTTTCGAATAGGCTTAAGGGAAATTTCAAGTATTTGGAGATGCATCCACCAAGTGAATTTCAGTTTTCTGTATTTGATATTTGTCACTATGTCGATGATGATAAGAATGTGAACTACAGCAATATAAGTGAAATGGGATATGATTCATGCCAAATAGGTGTCCATTATAAAATCTCGACTCTAGATTGTTAGGGAAAGATTGTCGTCGATAAATAAGACAGATGATATTTAAATAAGAACTAAATCGTATAAATAACAAGTAAATTGATGTATCATGATCTTCATGTAACATGTCTGACTAACAATCTATGCATTTCAATTAGTAACTATCGTTCCAGGAGCTATGCATCTTCAAAACCTTGATCTCGTTATTCTATATTACAACAGAGTTTGCTTCTGTGAAACTAACCCGGACAAGCAATTTTTCTGCATAAAGCTTTGTCTATGCCTTCCATCATAAAGTAGAGAACTAATATTCCTCTGTCCCATGAGACAATACAATTATTATCTCAGCTGCAATGATCCCAAATTCACCTAGTTCATTTAAACGTCAATAGTTGGTATTAATTACATACAACAAGATTAAAGATAAATTTCGTTTTCACCAAATCTATCATTTGAGATAAACACGGTTTTCTACAACTGATGTGCATGTATATGATTAAGAATGATATATTATTCCTCTATTTGCATTATCATGATATATTTCTCATGTCATAATTTCCATAGAGCTGCAATTGTTAATTTCTCGTCGTTTTATGTGACTAGGTTTACAGTGTTCAATATGTCCTACTTCATTTTAAAGAAAGTAAGGTGTAATCATAAAGAAAATCGACTACTAAATCATGCAGGTTGAGCGGCGAACGTATGACATCTTACATTAATTGTATATTATTATCGTTTATATGTAGTTGTGGTCCCGGTATGACGCAGCCACTCTTGCAGAGATTCAAAAACACTAAACATATCTGGATGCTTTTTGTGAGGCGCATTATTCCTCCTATTCGTTGGCCTGTAGTTCTGGTTAAAACAATGAGTTGGCATTGAGCGCATTTCTTCCAAAGTGCTGTGTTGTGCCAACAATCTTCTATCAGTACCAAGACCGTAAATATGCTATAGAAATTTAGAAGCAGGCTACAGTAATGAGGTTCTAGGAGAAGATTTATGCGTCCGAGAAAGCCATTTGAACAGCTGCTAGCAAAGGACTTTGATCACGTGTTCTATGAATTCTCCGATCTAGTGATGCTACCTGAGTGGAGTGGAGTCACGGTTCGAGATAAATTGTATATCTAAAGTTATGTTAGTGAAGTTAGACAATCCTCTCCTAGATGAGAGCACTAATAAAATGGCTCCAAACCTATTATGTTACTATATTTTATTACCCATGGACTATATATATATATATATATATATATATATATATATATAT
>NC_068981.1:60007537-60014526 GCF_001194135.2 Octopus bimaculoides
AGAGAGAGAGAGAGAGAGAGAGAGAGAGAGAGAGAGAGAGAGAGAGAGAGAGAGAAAGGGAGAGAAATAGATAGATCGATAGACAGATAGATTGAGAGGGAGATAGAGAGAGGGAGATAGAGAGAGGGAGGGAGAGAGGGGAGAGGGAGATAGACGCTTTCCTGTAAATTTGTTAAAAGGTTGGTGAGGATGAGAATTGCCCTGGTGAATGGGAATGACCCTATTGGCGTCATAGACAAGCAGGTCAGAAAACAGAGATGGTAGAAAGCACTTTCCCGTGATTGCCAAAGTAATCTTATATTAAGTGTGTTAATTTCATTGTTTTTTTTCAGTCTAATAGAACGTCTCGTTTTAGTCTTTTGTTTACTATTAGTCTCTTTGCCTATTTCCCCCTAATTAATTCAGTGTAAAGCTTTTTCGCTTTAGCCATTTGTCCTATTGATGTCCCTTAAATTATCGCTCTGGGGGAAAATGAATCAAATCGTCATTGCATTTATTATATGGTATTAAGATCATTTATTATCGTTCAAATATTGTTTATTGTTTATGTAATTGTACTTTTTCCACAAGCGATTTCATCCAAAATCGTGCGTTGAAAGAGAAGCAGTTAAATAGTAGAAGAGCTATTTTATTTGATTAAAATAAAAAAATAAACTTACATTAATTTTATATTATTTCTTTGGTTATTAAAAATTTCTGACGCACTTCTGCATTGTTCAGGATTTTTAAATATTTTTAATAGCCTCAGGTATTGTTCAACTACTGAGCTTGCGTTTTTTTCTAAGTAGTAGTTGCTTGAAAATTATTTAAAATATTTAAAGGCATTACTAACCAGTGTATTATTATTATTATTATTATTATTGTTATTATTATTATTATTATTATTATTATTATTATTATTATTATTATTATTATTATTATTATATGGATACAATTCATACAGAAGAATCGGTTCAATAGACAATAAATTTTAGTTTTATGTCTGCTTTACAGAAACTTACTGAAAAATTATCAGAAATGAACCAAGAATGAGTGTGTTGTACGTGGACCATGTGATATATCTACTCTCGTTGAAAAATGCCGGCGCTTTTCGTACAGTAAAGCAAAGATAGACACTATAGAGAAGCATTATAGCTTCACCTATAAAGAAATAGAAAAAACATATTAACAGATTGTATAATTATTTCTATATCAACAGAAGCCAAAACTCCTACAAAATTTATTACATTCAACAACAACAGCAGCAAGAACAAGAACAAGAAGAAGAAGAACAACAGCAACAATAATAACAACAAGGATAATAACAATTTAGTTTTACGATACTAAGCCGCGTTACACAGAGAATTTCCAATATGGCTGTAAAATCGGCACAGTTCACAATGAGGAATTAAATAAATACTGTATAAACAAAGTAGACAAAAGATTCCAACCTAGAATAAATAATTGCCAGACTAAATTGGAGTTTAGTAGAGATATTTTTTGTAGTGAAGAAAATAAAATAACTTACATGACAATATACGTATAACCCTCTTGAAAATAACAAGAATAAGTATTGTATCATGATTAAATATTAGAAATAGCGAACAAATACGACTGAAAACTTTAAACAATTGATTAAAACCGTATAGCTACTCTCAGAGCCATTTTCTTGAAAACAATCCCTCAAAACTCTACTTGTAACAACATAGTAGTCAGCAAGACACCTATTACATTAGAGCTGTTGTGGAATTAGATTTTTGGAATTTGAGCTAGATATAGCAAAAAATATAAATAAAGGCCGATTAGAAGAGAATTAAGCAACAATAGAAATATGAGCACTATTTCTCCCGAGCATTAGAAGTCTTTTATGATAAATAAGGATAGAAAAATTGTAAACAGAGAATTAACTCTCCCACAGCAAGAACACTGTAGTATCAACACTTTTGCAACGCAGCTAAAACATGTGGCTCTGCGTTGGAGCGCAACGAAAACTGAATCTCTCACACTGGTATGAAAGATCTATTAACAAAACCACATATTAAAAAGTGAACAGTGAGTGTGCATTCCTAGAAGAGGTGGTATTAAGAGGATATTAAGCATCAGCGATCAATATAAAATGCAGTAACTAATAGCACAACAAAAGCAGCAGCTTTGGCCATCGCAACCAGAGATAGTGAAAGTATATTAACACCTCCAATAGTATTGATAACAGATGTTATCAATACTAAACATTTTCTGAGATAATGAAATTATGCATCAAGATGTTCCATACTAAATCCGATCCGATAAAATAGCTATCGAAGCACAGTAACATCTAGTATTTGTACAGTAACGTGTATTAATTGTACATCTATTATTCGTATATCCGATCGTTGTTTTCTGAAACGTGGTATTAAAGAAAGCTATTTCTTATCCTAAAAGTGTCATCGAAAATTTTATAGTGCATTCCATAACCAGATATATCGTACTGGAGTCCTTCCCGGAGCTACCCATGGAAAAACTATTGAACCTAGAATTCTTGATATGTTTGGCAACGCAAGTTGTGTTAAGAAGTTCGGAATGCCGCTACGTGCTTCTGGTTTTAATCCCAGTACGCACAATCTTAGGAAAAGGTCAAGTTTGAGATAATGGAATTTAGAAATAGAATGTATAAGGAACTCTTCATCAAATACATTTACTTATTAAACATGAATTTTATATGTACAAAAGCAATGACATTCTGCATAAAGAACTGAGTAGTGTCTGATATTTATAATGATGCTATTTTTCTCAAAATATTATACAAAATATAGGAAAAATACTTAATTGCGCTGCCTTTTTCCACATCACTCTATAATATCGGCACCAATCAATCCATTTGTCTCTCCATTCGCAGTGCCCGTGTACAGGATATAACAGAGTTCCGACGAATAATCGGCAACTTATGGATACCCTATTTGAAGAGATGATCTCTTGAAAAAAACCACCATTTCTTTGTGCCCGAAGCCAGTTTATACTGCTTCTCCTAAGATGATATGAGCGAAACAATCCAAACTAATGGCATATATGCAACGAGAGTTAAATGGTTATTCATCCTGCCGAAATAGCAACCAAATCTGCCCTCCATATAATTTAGTACTTTGAAAAAGTAGTGGTATTTTGAATTATGAAAACCTAGAGATGCAACGTCTGGGTGAAGGCTGAGTTAGTCATGAATGGACATATACATATTTGTTTATGTTTGTTCAATCAAGGTGAGCTCAGGTTAAACAGTAACCGCAAAGTGAACGACGACGACAGTATAGAGTTCTATTTCCTATAATTTAAACTGCACTCTCAAATGAACTGATTCACAACTAGAATAATTGATTGAATTAATGTAGATAAAGTTATTTTCTTACAGACGACTTGTACTTCCGACAGGTACTAGCATTTTATCGATTTCACTTGCAGCTACCAACTTCAGTCACTTAAAGACGCCTATCATAATATTTATAGATATAAATATCATGCAGCACAAAAATAAGTAAATAAATAAATGCATTAAAAAAAAGATATATCATTAGCTCGAACTAGTGAGGTAGTCTTATAATGACGTTCAACGAAACAGAAATAGTACCAAAGTCTCGTTTATATCACAGCCTGCCGTCTTAAGTGATGAAAATATCATTTTGTTTTGGATAAATAAAGAAACAAAGACGTTCCCTGCTGGAACATTTTTGATCATAATTTTAATCAAAGAGATCTATATCGTTGGATAAGCAATAACAGCAATAACAATTGCAATACTAGTCCCAACAGCAGCAACAACAGTAGTATGTCATTGACTCTAGACCGATACTACCCCAACAGACAATTAAGTTCCTGAAGAAGGGTAACCTCTTTCAATAGAGAAGGCTCTGTGGGGGAAGTCACGCCATTAGCTTTCTACTTTCCTCATACGAAAGCATAGTAGGTTCTTTGTGTTCTTTGTCTGCAAAACTTTCCAGACATTAAAAGGGAAAACGCTCATTTAATTGATAGCTTATCTCATTTCAAGAGAAATCTAATAAACATTCTCTTATTAGTATTTTCTTTCAACGTATTCCACTGTTGTCTTTCACATTATCATTAAAAGTCACCATTCAATGATTTTGAAGCAATTCCAACTAGACATAACTTTGTTTCTTTATTTCTTCTTATTTTCAAGTAAGGATTGTTCAGATTTCTAAATTTGCTGTATACGATTTTAATGTCCGTGGATTCCATTTAAAGAAACGATGTTTGAATATTTATATAATTTCAAATAGAACCAGTATAAATGGAATTTATAACTCGTACTAAGATAATACAATATCTCAACAATAGTCATAATTAGGAAATCAATTATATAAATGAACTAGAATAATAAATTTAATTGAAAAATATCAAAGACAAATATAAAATATAACTTCATTTCTAGACAGAAACATAAACCATAGCAAATGATAAAGCCTGACCTATTTCTAAATAAGATGTTGTTAAAACAGAACTTTAGAGTGACTGTATGTGATGTATTTCAATCATTAATGATATAATTACACGAATTGGTCAACACTGACGTTCGGACATCTGACCTATAAAACAACTTAGCAGATTGTTAATTGTAGTGGAAGAAAGTACTTGTTTTTAACTGCAATTCAGTAATATTTTGGAGGATTAAATTATTTCGGAATATATTTTTGAAGAGTTATTACTGAATAGTGAGAGAGCAGTGCGTGCCATCAAAGTGACACTGGGATAAAATATACGAAAACCAATATACTCATCATGACTACCTGTCTGATAAGCGTATCCCAGACATTTACATCACAATCATATGTGCGCGACATAGTGATCTTATATCAAGATAAACAGTGCATGACCTTGCGGGTGCGACCCACTTAGAATTTTCTTCAGGTCGAGTAGCCAATCCCGCTGAAAAGGTCCCTGAATAAGGGTTGTTTAAGGATGTTGAAAGGTGAATTATCCAAATTCCTCTCAGCCCATGACTATGATGCTTCCCCACTACTTCTTCTCGTGATCAGAGATGCACATACCGTCAGCCACTAATGGACATGCTCAATTAATTAAGGTCAAGCAACTAACAAGCAAATCTGTGTTATTGAGCAGAATATTTGCTGTAGCCCATCTTTTATACCAAGACAAAAGAATGTACATGATAACACTTCTAGTCTATTAAGATCAGAAGCCATGAGAGTCAGTGTCTGGTACTGAATTATTCAGTAGTCTTATCTTTTTCACGTGCTTTCACTGCACTACCGAGCGCAGCTCTGTGTGTCATGGGTATGTTCTGTGGTTTCTTGTGGTGCTCTTGTTTTCAATGTATTGAAAGTGTTTTACGTAGGATGTGTGCGGTGCCTAGTAGTGCTATTGTCTGTATGTTATATTTACTTGTAAGTCCTGGTGTTTTTGTTTTGTATTTGGCTGAGTATTGTTTTTTTTTATCATTGACTTATTCAAATTTCACTTGAAAAGGAAATTGAGACTGAAGAGGAAAGTGCTGTCCTCGAGTGAATTTATTGAAAAGTGGGCGAAAATGACAACAGTGGATAGTACTCTCTAAGTGTAGACCTGTGAGTCGGAGAGAAAGAATTGGAGAGGGCGATTGCTTCTGGGATTTCTGGAAAACCTTGGACAGTGGGCTTCCTCTATTATACCTATAGGCCTTCCTGTATCAGGTGGGCCACATCCCTATCATCCTCCCTGCCATATTTAAAAAAAAAACTTTGTATGCTATGTTTGTGTCCCTTCTTTTTCAGTGTATACTGTGTATGCTTACATTTTGTTTCATCATTTCATCATATGTAAGCCCAAAGATTTTATGTCTGTCTTTGTATTGTCGTCCTCATCTATCGACCTTGTGGCAAGTAAATGAAATCATCATCATCATCATCATCATTATCATTTCTGTGCACATCTTCTAACGCTGGAGAAGTACTACGGGGCCAACTGTTCACTACCAGTGAACTAAGGCAACACCCCTTACTTTTGGAGCACCATCCGGAGTATTCGGGCGGTTCCAAGAAGTGCTGTTTTCTGCAACTGCTCCACTCTTATTGCAGCTCGTATTTGTTCCATGTACTTCTCAAGATTTTTACTCACTGTTCTCAGGGCTCCGAGAATTATTGGTACTACTACCATCTTTTTCAGCGACCACAACTCTTTAACCACCCAAGCTAAATTTTTTTCCTTCTTTATCGCATACCTTGTTGTCATCTGGGCATGCTATGTCTATGATTCAGCATAGCTTGCTTTCTTTCTCAATTAACACTATGTCTGGTTTCCTATTCTCTATCTCATGGTCGCACTGAATCATAAAATCCCATAGGATCTTTGCATTATCATTTTCGATGATGCCTTCGGGTCTATGTTCGTACCACTTTTTCACTCTGTCAAGTCCATACTTGTTGCGAAGTGTCCGATGGACAATCCTTGCTATATTGTCATAACGTCTCTTATATTCTTTCTGGGCTAGTGGTGTACATTATTATTATTATGTTGTCCTTTTTTTTCTTCTTTCTTCAAATTTTCTTCCATTTCTCGCCGAGTGTTTTCCGTACACCTAGGGCAGAGAAGCTCATTGTATGCATTCTCAGTTTACACAGGCAAATTCACAGGTAAAATATGTATTTAAAAAAACATTAATAAATAAATTCATGAATGGATGTTGTTTTCACAGTGATAATGCTCTTCTCAGTATATGAGTCGTTCCAGTTAACACGATTTTTTTGCAATTCCTGTAGAGATCGTAAGCCTGGTATCATTTTCAAATAGGTTTCAGTACCTTTTTTTAAATCATTCCTAGAGATCCTACAATCACTGGTATGGTAGTCGCCTTGAGATGCCACATTTTTTCAATTTCTATTAACAAGTCTTTATATTTACTGACCTTGTCAAATTCTTTCGCCGCTATATTATGATCGCAAGGAATACTCATGTCAATTAATAAACACATCTTCTTCTTCTTCTTCTTCTTCTTCTTCTTCTTCTTCTTCTTCTTCTTCTTCTTC
>NC_068981.1:60014800-60016947 GCF_001194135.2 Octopus bimaculoides
TTCTTCTTCTTCTTCTTCTTCTTCTTCTTCTTCTTCTTCTTCTTCTTCTTCTTCTTCTTCTTCTTCTTCTTCTTCTTCTTCTTCATAACTTGTAATATTACAATTGTGAATTGTTCACGGTCATAATGGTGAACGTGTGATATTATGCATAGAGGTTTCAGTATAACTACATAACACTCATTCTTAATTGTTAACCTTACTAGGTTACGCTTAAGTGATATTTTATTATACGGGGCCAAAATTCATAACTGATGCTGCTGTTAACGTTAAGTATATCATCATTTAAAAATGGAAACATATTTCACAATACCATCGCAGCATTGCTGGTTAATGTATTTCTAACTGAATTATTACACGGGCATTCTAAAATTTGCCGAATTCTCAGGAAAAGTCGACTTCTTTAACGTTGATGTCTATGCAAATATGGTCGTGTATAGCTATACGCATTTCTTTCTATTAAATTTATTCGATTTCGAATCACTTCAGCAATTATTCAGATCTTAAGAACAAAATTTATCAAAGGGAGATATTTATGAAAGCTTTACAAAAATCAAATATATTAAGAAGTTATCGTTGAGTCTTGAAATCATTATATATAGAAATATATAGGTCCAGGATCCAACTAAAGCAAATCAGCAATTAATGATTACTTAACAGTTTTATAACTTTGAATATATCACCGGAAAATTGAGTACACGATAATTCCTCTTATTAAGAAATGCGAATCGCTCTCACTACCCGAGTTCCATAAGATGAATGTATTCGTGAGTGAAAGTTAATAATAATTACGTGAATATGTAATGTCTCAACTCAATGCAATAGGATGTAGCTATTATGGGTTAGCATTTACAACATTTACAAGCTGAAATACAGAAGCAAAGCTGAAAGAATGCAATATTTGAACATTTAGTCTATCGACTCAGCAAGTTGTGAATCTACATTATGCAATTTTGTAATATACATCGTTTACGATTTTATTTCATATTTACAAACGTCATTGTCTTACCTGCATAAAATGCATACATCCATAAACTAACTGAGCATGTTATATATTTGAGTGATGTTGTTGTTTCGAGAAGAACAGCTTCAGGAGGACAATTTAAAGTCCATGCTATTAGGCCGGCTATCGTCACAGCAAGAACTGGAATCATCCTTTGTAGTAGTGCTGTGTCAGGTAAGTTCACACGTTTCACTTTACCTTCTTTGAATATGATTGAGATTCTGTTAGATGATCAAATAAGACAACATTATTAGAAGTCGTTCACAGTTTATTGTGTTGTTCAATTAGGGGTAAAACGCTTTTAGGCGTTAACGAGAACAATTGCACCGGTTGTCAAGAAGTGGTGGTGATGGGGGGGGGAGATGCAGACACAAAGACACACACGCACACACTCAGAAGTGATGCTTCCAATCACAAGGCTTTGGTCGACCTGAAGCTATAGGAGAAGACACTTGCCCAAGGTGCCACGTAGTGGGACTGAACACCGAACCATGTGGTTGAGAAGCAAGCTTCTTACCACATAGCTACGCCTGCACCTGTGAGTGAAATGTTCTTTCATTTCTTTATTTATTATAAGGTTGAGAATTTGATGAAAGATCAATGAAAATGCATCACCAAACAGTACTGGAAAACAGAGAATGCAGATGGTTCGCAGGAATGGAATGAAGAATTTCAAAGACCAGCTCTGTCAAGATTATAGAATACATGATAAATCTGAACAGACGAAGTCAATCTGCAAAGCGCAGAAAAGTGGTCATCTAGTCAGTGTCACCACTGATGAAAATGAAAAGCATTCACTCAAAGTCTCAAGAAATAAGAAAAGAAAAAGAAGGCTTCCAATGAATTAGGCATCTCTCGCAGATCAGATAGTAGACTTATGAATCTGTTAGAATTTGAGAAATGAAAAGTGCATTCCACATATATTACGAACTTGTATACCTAACGTATCATCTTTAAGCCAAATAGACCGAATTACAAAAAACCTGGGAATATATAATGCGCTTGCGCATTGTGAGCGTATGTCAGTATGTATGTATGTATGTATGTATGTATGTATGTATGTATGTATGAATGTATGTATGTATGAATGTATACATGTATCTGTCTTTGTATCTATATTTACACACACATATATACATACGTACAC
>NC_068981.1:60017997-60018994 GCF_001194135.2 Octopus bimaculoides
ATATATATATATATATATATATACGTGCACACACATGTATACATGTGTCTGTACAGGAATATGTATGTATATGTGTATTTGTAGAAACATACGTTTATTTGTGTATATACATGCATGGGTACTTGTATGTATGTATGTTCGTGATTGTATACATCTCTATGTGTGTATATGTTCTTTATTGCTTACTCTTTATTGTCCAGGCTTTGATTTCGATTTATTTAACCTAAACATTGTTATTTTTTAACGTATTATTTATAAATTTATATTTAATTACCAGCGTTTTCATCGTGGCCAACATAAGAAATCAAAATTTTTTTTATTAATTGTTTTTTTTCATAAATCGACGAAATGGCAATTCCTTCCGATTGATACTCCCTCCGACTTTTTACGTTCTGAATTCAAATGCCGACGAGGTAGACTTTGCTTTTCATCTTTTTGGCGTCCATAAAATGATTACCAGTTGAGAACAGGGCTCGATATAATTGGCTAACCTCCTTCTATTATTGATGCTGGCTTGTGCCAAAATTAGAAAGAATTATATATACACATATATATATATATCACTTTACAAGGACCCGCATCACGAGAGTCTTGGTTTATGAGTTTGATTTTGTTATATATATATATATAAAAGGTTAAACAGCCATTTTGTGTGTGAGGCAACATCATATTCTGATGCATCTACACAGCGACGGAGTAACATGACGGCATGCTCTGAGAAATCTTTGCTCTGCATTATGAATTTTCGCTTTACGAGCGGTCTTCGGGAACAAATTAACTTGTATATCGAGGCATATACAAGTTTTATATATGTATATATATATAATACGTAAAAATATAACAATGCTTAGGTTAAGTAATGCAGAATCAAGGCCTGGACATCAAAGGTTAAACAATAAGGATCATATATACACTTATACATATATACATACAAATACACGCATATAACTACAAATACACATACACACACACACACACACACACACACACACACACA
>NC_068981.1:60019325-60031574 GCF_001194135.2 Octopus bimaculoides
TATATATATATATATATATATATATATATATATACAGACACATATATATGCATGTATGTTTGCATATGTCAACACACGCACACTTACACAGACACATAAACACACACACATATATATATATATACATGATACATTTACCGATTGGATATAAATTTAAGCAAAAACAAAAACATCAATACCTCCATGTCTTTAAAATCAACGCCCCGTACATGATAACAAATCCTAAATGTTTCCACCATATTGTGACTTGGCAGATTAAATCAGTAGGTTCGAAGTAAAGAATAAATTCCTGCAAAGAGAACTCGTTTCGTTTAACGAAGACGAATGGTTCAACAGATTAAGACGTTTGGAAGATTAAATTAATTCAATATTATTCTTCACATTGTCTCTGACTCTCACTTTCAAGCAATGACTTATTCTCTCAAGTATTCTGTAATAATTACTCATTCCTCATCATTTATATGTTTGTGTATTTGTGTGTGTGTTCGCGCGCGCACGTGTAAACACATACTTCTGCCTATATATATATATAAACATATACACTCATATATATATATATATATATATATAAGCATAGAAAACAAGAGAGAGAGAGAGAGAGAGAGAGAGAGAGAGAGAGAGAGAGAGAGAGAGAGAGAGAGAGAGAGAGAGAAAGAAAGAAAGAAATAGATAAGCTGTGATGTCAGAATTTCTATAAACCCTCAGTTTTAAAGTTTTATATATACAACTGGTAAACGTATCCGCCCCTTCGACGGCTTAGGTTGCTTTGGTGGTATTTTTTTCACCAATAATTGAACTACCCAGAAGGTTTCTGAGTAGCACGGCAATCTAATTTTCCAATTAATCTAGAAACGGAAAACCAAATTGAAGGCTGGTTATTGTGCAGGTCGTTGCACTTTAATGATCATAGAACATATAAGTTTACAAGCAAAGCAAAGTAGTGTTACTGAAGTGTTTTAGGAGTAGATTACGGATAATGACTAGAAAATACAGTTGTTTTACACGGAAGCGAAATTTCTTGTCAGAAACAGCCGCATAAATGGTGTAAGGAAATTGAAGGGAGACTTTGAAAATTCTCCGCTGCGAGTTTATTTTATTCAACAGCGAAGGGAGCTATTTTTTCGGAGAGAAGTATGATTGGTACGTTAAAAAATGGTAATATTATACCTACTTGAAAATGTAGAGTAAATTGACTTCAGGTAACACTGAAATTGACTTCAGGTAACGAAAAATGAAGACGTGAAGAGTTTGACTTCAGTTCACAAATACTGCTTTGGATCTTTAGCAGGTCGCCTCAGTTCCCGGCTGTTATGTCTAGGGTACAGGCGTGTAGTGCGCGCTCGTCGGAATTTCTTTTATACGCTAGATGACCGCACCCAGCAGAGACTATAAAACCATGTCTCATCACCGGTGATGATGGTCTTCATGAAGTCTGGGATTATGGTTTGCACAGTCCAGTATGTCCTGAGCGATTTCCATTCGGAATGCACTGAACCAAAGCTTATTCCCACTTCGTGAGAAATTTCCTAGATTTTTACATGACTATTTGCCGAATCTTCTTAATCGGCTCTTTGTTTCGGCTTGTCGGTAGCCTGCCTGAACGTGCCTCACGCTCCTCTGAAATGCGGCTATATTTCATGTAGTTATACCACTTCTTGATCTGAGTTTTTCTCATGACATCATTATGAAAGGCCTGCTAAATCTTCTGGATGGTTTGAGCTTGAGTATTCCAAAGCTTTTGGAAAAACACGATGCAGTATCTCTGCTCGATGCGTTCTGTGAAAACGAAAATCCAACGTGCGTGCACTATACATCTGTACTCAAGGTATAACAGCCAAGAACTGATGCCGTCTACCGGTGCGAAACATTTTCACCCATATGCAGAAAGAGTGGCGTCACCTTCCACCCAAAGTAGTTTGCCAACGTGGCATCAGTTTTGGCGGGAAAAATAAAGTCGGATTAAATTTGAGCGCATCTCGTATTCTTTTTAAATAAATTTTGTTATTAAATGGGCATAAAAAGGAAATTTATAAATTTTAGACTTGGGAATATGAAGTTAGATAATTTATCAAACGTACTTTTAGCTCCCGATCCCTCTCTTTATCCATCCACCAACATATCAATCTGTCGGTCGGTATCTATCTATCTATCTATCTATCTATCTATCTATCTATCTATCTATCTGTCTGTCTGTCTGTCTGTCTATCTCTGCTTCTCTCTCTCTCTCTCTATCTATCTTTTATCTATCTGTTTGCCTGTCTGTCTGTCAGACTGTCTGTCTGAATGTTCGTCTGTCTATCTCTACGATCAGAGCTATGATCAGATGCCTTTATTTCAACGCTGTCTACAAAGTCTCTTTTCAGACACTTCTCATCCAAGATATATTATCCGACCTGTTCTTTTCCTTACTATAATACGCGATATAATGGGTATTCGCTTACTGTTTGTAGAAGGTCAAGTAACTAGACAATAGTCCCAATAGCTGCGATTGGAAATGCTAAGTTGGGAAATCTGATTTAATGCTAATATTAAATTTGAGTCGCACATAGAATAAACTGAGAATAAAATAAAGTAAATTTCCCCAGGGTTAAACTATTATGTGATTCGTCTTAGATCACTTACGTTGTTCCTATCCTTGTGAAATCTACGTATATAATTCAGTCGCATTTAAACTGGTTGAAAATGTCAAGTCCCGCACCATTGTGATCAATACTATGGATTTTGTCAGCATAATTGTGATGGACTAGACAGTACTGTCAGTTGTGTATTTTGAATTTTGTTCTTTCACACAGAAAAATGATATCTAATCAATAAAGTCTATGCATTTATAAAGCATATGCAGACATTATTGAAAATAATTGGTAACTGAGGCTAATACCTAGTAATACTATATATTAAAATATTTGCTTATAACATACTGCTTTTTAATTATTACCTAAAATATTTTATCACTGGAATACCATCTCTGTAAGTAGGTTACAATTTTTCTAATGACTATTGATTTTCTACTCGCAGCTATAATATTAGAAAATTTTATTAAAGGGAAAGCAAGTCTGTATGCCACTCATGACTTACTTTGACTTAGTATTAGGTAGACATGAAGTAATGCACGTGTTGACACATACATGAACATGGTGCTGCAAACATTGCAGGATCCAGTTACTATAGTTACGTTCTGACAACGCAATATAACTTCAGACAATATATTATCATTACTTACCAGATCGTCTCCTTTTCCTAGCTCCCAGTTCATGCCTTGTTTTGTAAAGCATGTGTGTGACTCACTATACGATCTCACATTTCAAATGTATAAGTTTTTGTTCATCATTGAGACAGTGACATGTTGCCTGGATAAGGCGATCCCGTCGAGTTATAATGAAGATATACCTTCATTACTTGACATTAAAAATGTTCAAGCTTCTCTTTTCGCTCTTATTGTCATATCTCGCAAATATATAAAACGGTTAACAAGTCAGTAGTGTCAAAGAAAATCTTCAACAACGATTTCTTACGTCACCATAACTTACTTAAATAGTCGAAAGCAACTGATGGTTAAAATTATAAGAGATGAAATTTCTGTTTAATATTCCTACTCCCGAAATACGTAAAGCGTTCTGTTTTATATTTTATCAACAACGACGCCTTTAGAATATCAATAACGTTTGAATTCTATGTTTTGTTGGGTGATAACAAGAAGAATTCTCACTGTCGGTCGAAGCCCATTAGTAATCAACTGTAAGTTTCATAATTTGATCAGTGTTTCAATCTAAGCTATCGAATGTAGGGGCCTTAAACTGGATTAATCTAGTCGTAGGGTTACTTTCTCTTCTATTTTATTCTTGAGATGCCATTTATAGGAGAATGCAAATATAATTGATGAAATATGAATTGTTGGAAACAACTGGTTCAATGACTCCAGGTACCAATTTTCAATCACGAGGTTCCTTCTATGTTATTTTAAGTTACATTTCTGATACAATGAAAATCCACTAAATGAAAATAGAAATACAAAGAAAATCCAATAAACTTCGCTACTATGTATGGACATCGGCAACTATTGGTTTCTTCTCTTATGTCGAACAGTGAGGTTGAATTATGCAGAGTAAGAATTTTGTACAAGTTACCAACTATCTTGATAACGTCACCTATTTTGGACGATATTAGAATTTTATGTGAATTAAAATAAAATTCAAGTGAGAAAGAAAAGATGAGATACAAAAATAAAATCGATTGAAATCAACTAGCTTATGAATAATTGTTCTTAAATATTAGGAGTTCAATTCTATGAACCTTATAAAACATATCAATATATTTCAAAAAATACGTACCTCAAATGACATAATGGATCCACCTAAGCACATCATTAGGAGAAATATTGGGCTAGCTGATTTGATAACCTGAAAATATGAAAAGGATGTTATATTCATTATAAAATATTGGAAAATAGTTTCTGAGATCATAGTGCATAATTATATCAAGATTTCCATATTGTTTAAATTTTTGTGTGCAAACAGAAAAAAAGAATTGAGTTTATTTGGATTAAAACTTACAATCAATATTTCTATTTTAGAAGTGTTATATGTAGCCGAGACATGTCTGTCTAGATACAGAACTGTCGATTTTAAAAACGCTACAATTCTTTAATTGTGTTACTGTCGATGAGACTTTCTTATACGTGGTTCTAGTTACTTAACTGCCTAAAATTTGTGCTAGAGCTTCAAGGAACATTTCCTATGATAATATGATGAATCATGTGTAGATCTGACTTTAATCCAGTCAACACTCCCAAAACTGGGATTATGTGTCGCTCTTAATAATCCAAGTGGTTTCAGGAAATGATTGATTCTTCAAGATTGTATAAAATGCGAAGATTTTTTATTTTTCTTCTCACTCAATTCTTTATAGAATTGCTGTCACGATATTGTTTTGTTGATCTTTAGTTTAGCGATATCCAATATACTGAAGAGTTATTTCATCTATTTGTTCCGTAAGAAAACGTTAGCGACAACCTCAAAAGTACCTTTGGCTACAAAAGTATTCTTATATTGTGATTATTATGCATACATTGAAACATCTTTGTTTTCAGTGTTACTTGCCTTTTACAAGCAACTAGCATAATGTGGCATTGAATATACTCAGACACAATCGGCGCCGTTAAGATAAATTATTCTATAGGAATTAATATGTTTCCAGTAATTTTTCACGAAATCATGCACAGAATATTGTGTGTCTAGAATGGAAAAAAAACTTACACTTTATGGCAGTTAGTAATTAGAGGAAACTTACTCTAGAATTAATAATACACTTTTATTTCCACAATCTTAAGTTAGCGCACAAGTTCATACGTGCAAGATTTAAATTTTCAACCTGACTATATTTAATATTTAAATGCATTTAGTTGGGTATTCTCCTGACTTGAAGATGTTAGCCATGCATCTTGCAGTAGTAATTGCCTTGTTCAGCCTCATGTAAGCCTTGACCGAAGATAAGAAGCAATCTAGCTGCAAACAGTTCATTTTTTGAAATAGCGAGTATCTACTGACTTTCGTTATGTGTCACATTCAGCGGACGATATAGTCGCATGAAAAAGCAATTAGAGTGATTTTTCAAATTTATATTGTACTTTTTGTGTGCCCTTACGATCGACGAAATTACTAGCGGCAGTATTCATCAATACAAATGTGCGATATACCCTGATTGCTACAACAAAAGATTCCTGTGTTTGCAGTTCCAAGAAGTCCGGGTCAGTTGGTTTTAAAGTCATGTCTTGATCGTGACCTAATTCTAAGTAATTAAAACATACTCTACATTATCAACGATCTCTTGTCCCAAATGAATTGGGTTCAGCTGCAGGACATAAGATTGGATTTAGGAGATGCCAGGGACTTGGCAGAATGTGACGAGATACCGTCTAATCAGCTGCGTCCCACTATTTCTGTCATAGTTGTTTCCCTGAGCCCTTCTAATATTTCGAATATTTACAAGACAGTGAAACTGTTTAACACACAGTTGGAGGTCTTTCATTGGTAATAATGCATTACATTTGTATCTGTAAACCAGTGAGAGGATGTTAACTTATTGTTTTTCATCTCCTAGGCGGGTGTTCTTTCTAGAACTCAAGGACTGTCACACCCTGTAGTTTTACTGTATATTCAATCTCCAACTCTAATATACTCTAATGTTACGTAGTTATTGCACTATCAAACATTTATTCGACTTGTTGATAGGTTTTGGTTTTGTTATGTTGGGTTTCTAGAAACCATCGTAAGTAGCATAGACTGGTGGGGTGGCGGTTTAGTAGCCAATGACCTGATCATGTAACGTGTAACATTGTCTTAAGCCCTCACAAGCCACCCATTATATTTTGTAGTTCATCTCAAACTTCATTATTCATTCTATCCATATTTCAGTTTTAAAATGTCGAGATTTCGAAGAGGTTTTGTTTTTCTTTCATTAGCTCAATGAAACTTTAGATCTATTCAAAGGTGTTCTAGAAATATTTCAAGGATTCTTTCATAAGTATTTTTATAATATTTAGTTATGAGGATTAAGCTGCATTACGTTATTAATTTAATTAACTTACCAGCTGACTACGTTTATGGCAGACAACGACTGCTAATGCTATCATAATGAGCAGTGTTATTGCTGACATTACCAGGATCATCACACGAATAGCAATGTTTGGCTGATGCATGCATGGTGATGAATCAGTACAGATGTCACAATACCGTGCGCAGGGTAAGCATTGGAAATAAGTGAGTTCATTGGATGAATTAAATTTATTCTGACCATAGAAATCTTCTAATTCAGAACCATTGAAATATTGAGCGAGTTGATCTTTATAAGGAAAATAATAACCATCAAGGCATTTGCAGATGTAACAGCCACGCCGAAAACCGCATTTGGGTACATGGACACACTGAAAATAGGAAAAGAACACAAGTAAGTAATTTTAATGTCTGGTAAATATGAGTTATAAGTCCGAAATATGTCCGGAGGTGCCAGCGTATTAACCAATGGCTCTTAACGTATTGCATTTTCTCTTCAATTTATAATCAATTTGAATTTCAGAATCTTTTTCCATGTCTTTCAAATGAATTGACATTAATGCTATTGAATTTCCTTCCAAATATGTGTGTAATATTGATTAGCTACTATGGGAGTTACCTTTTAAATTTGTTATTTAACACTTAATAACATAGTCATGAAATTAAGCAAACAGTAGATAATGGGAGCCGTCACTAATGTAAGTAAATGCAAGAGAAAAATATGAATATCATTCAATCGCATTATTCATTCCACAGAAAACTGAAGACTTTTGAAGCCTTTCCTTTAAAAATGCTTCTTGAAGAAGCATGAGCTAAAACAGCAACAGCAACACCAACAATATTTTTGACATCTCGGAAAATATAAAACAGCAAGTACAAGTAGAGCAGTGGGGTCGAATGTAATCGACTAACCCCTGCACCTAAAATTTGCTGGCCTTGTACCAAAATTCGATATAAGAATTATCATCATCTATTTCTGCTGCCTCTCCTTCTCCTTATTATGTTTAATGTATAGAATTATGTACACACACGAAACTCAATAAATATATGGTTACTAAACAGCGATTTGACGGCCACCCTACCGATTTTACAGAATAATTAGTTTTCACTGCTATATTTCAATCGGAAAGAAGTACTAAAGTATACCTTCGTTGTTTTCTGGCAGCTGTGCGTTCCCCGAAAAATATCCACAATCTTCTTTGCTTCTGCATTATTCTTTGCATTCTGATAATTTTCTTCATCTTGCGTGATATCTCCTTGTAGTACATCCTCTTCTACATCACATTGGTTAATGTCAATATTTGTTAATTCGATATCTATTGTGGCAACACCTCTGATTGCATAAGACATATTTGAAGAAAAAGATAACAGAAAGAAATTTGTAGTAAAAGAAATTAAAAAGCGTCATTCATTTAAACAATGTAACGACACGTTATCATTAATGTTGCCTTTATTACTAATATGATTATTAATATTTTATACACAGCCAGTTTCCATAAGCTTCTACTATACTGATGAAGTACATAAAGTTTGAGACAACAGCATCAACAATAAACGAAGAAACATTCAGTGAGATTACTTTAGAACCAAACCCACTCACAATATTCCGATGGAGAAATGAAGAGTTTACTTTCAGTTAGGTGTATTTCAATTTCCCAAAGAACGCTTTAGAAGGATGAATATTGACTATGAAAATATGAGCAGAAGTATCTAAGCATTCTAAATTAAATTTCCGGCCCATAATATGAAATATCAATATTTATTTTATCTTGAGATTTGTTAACCACATAAATGCCTACTTTCAAACATTTATGGTGTTATAGATATTTCTCTTACAAGTTTTACTGTCAACAATCTAAGGTGTTTTCGATAAGTGACATTATAGAAAATGTACATTTTTAACGAACATTTCATTTTCACATCTTATTTTATACTAATAATATTAAGAATGGAAAGACAAGTATTTCGTCGCATTAACTTCTCTGTGAGAAAGCAACAATAATCAGGAAAAGATAAGTATAGCATTGAGTTGATTTTTTGGGTGGGTTAAACTAATGGCGAACTACAAGGGAGGGCTTTCTTTAAAATATTTTGGCTGTCTGTTAAAAATGAAAGTGTGTGTAATACGTGCATTAAAAGTTATTAACAAGTTTGTGCGGTGTGTAACGCGGAGAGAAAAGAAAAGCATCTATACATTACAAAATGTACTTTGAGAAATCTCCAGTTATTTTATCTTCTCTCAAGATGCGACCTCTTAGAAGTTGTTAGTAAACTCTAAAATATTAATGTTACACTCAGCCGTAAAAGAAATATTGAAACAGTTCTTATCATTTTCATACACTTCTAATGTATTTCTAACAAAACCAGACTATCGTGTGTTGTTATACATTGCTGATTCCAATGCATTTTGCATTGTTTAGATTTCGGATGATGCCACCCCTCTGGCTTTATGTATATGGGTGGTATAATGTAAACAAACTTGATATTATTTCCAAAATGTTTGGGATTTATATGACGTGTCTAAAGTCACTTTACACTGCGATATGCCACGGAGAAAACCCTCGTTTTAGGCAATTATGAGCGTCCCCTTTCAACTGGAAGACATATGTCGAGCTTTTTGCTACCAGATAGCAAGTTGAACAGAAGAGATAAGCACTGAACTATATCCAACCTTCATGCCAGTCACTCGTTCCGAATAGTCGATCGAAGTGCTACTGAAAAGATGCTAATATATGTTCGGTGTTGATTAACATGAGTCTATTTTGGTCCACGAAACATTGATTTGTGTCTTTGTTGCGATGTAGAGCTTCTGCTACTTGAACACGTAGTATCTTCGAGTAGGCAAAATAGCTCTGACTACGTAGCTTTCGTACATCACTTTGAAATATTGACCGAGTGTCAATCACACCGCGAGCACGTTGGTTGAAGGTCGCGTGCACGTCACCCTCTGTTCTAGTTTTTTTCTATCTGCACAACCTTGCTAAACTCTATGGATTATACTCTAATCACCCATCTGAAGGTTAATCACCATTTGTTGTTGACGGTTGCTCCCTTCAACGACCTAAATAATTCGCAAAACAGTCTCTGTATATTTGAGACGCCGAGAGTGACGCGTTCAACATCCAGCGACCAGGACGCTACCTACGAAGTGTACCGAGATCGACCGTAGAGATCGCAAAGTAACCACGTGTACAAAATACTCTCTATAAAATCTGGATAACTCGATGCAATTTATCCATATTCACATAGGCATCGTCGGTACGTCAGACAACTGGAAACACCTGAGTAGCTTTGCGACATATATACTCGCAAGAAAAGACTCCTCAAGTGAGTAAGGGTGTGGTATTGAGAGAAATGAGAATATGATAGAGAAAGAACAGGTGTCCTGCTGAAGAGGTGATTAATGGCTCTCCATGCATGCGCGCGCACACACACACACACTCGCAGAAACAAACACACACACACGCACATACACGCACAAACACACACACACACACACACACAAGCAAGCTCACACACACATGCACACACACATTCTACCTTTTCCTGTCATGCATACACATATGTATGTTTACAAACCTGCACGCGCATGTATATATTTAACATATAGCGATATGCTTATATATAAATGTATGCATATGGAGTTATTTTATAGACACATTCGTAGATAATCAGATTGCATTAATTCATACGGTTATACAAACAAACACGCGCACGCATATCTGCGTGTCTAGACAGACAGTTATACATATTTTCACAATGTTCAGTTATACTAAATATAAACTCGTTAATTATAATTGTTCAGACCATTAAATTACGAAGTTTGATATATAATTTGTTTTCATATAAATTTGAAAAACGTAAATTAAAATTGTTTCATCTCTAATGATTAGGTGAATATTCCTAAAATTTTTATTTGAATCAACAATAGTCTCATATATATATATATTTTAAGACATTTAATTGCTTTCATTAAAAAACAATTATTTTTGAGTGTTACTTTCCAATATAATCAACTATACACTTCCTCCCAAATGTACGCTCTTGAGTATATTTTAGAATTCACTATTAAGTCTTTTATGGCGGTGAGCTGCTAGAATCGTTAGCAAATCAGACAAAATGCTTAGAAGACATTTCATCCGTCTTTACACACTAAATTTAATTTCCGCTGAAGTCTACTTCGCCTTTTATTATTCGGGGTCGATAAAATAAGTAATGGCGTCGATGTAACCGACTAGTCTCACCCTCAAAAGTTCCAGACCTTGAGTTTGTAGTAGAAATTTCTTCTTGAGGAAGGATCGTTAGTACACCGAAGTGACTTCTTTCGGCTTTACGCTCTGAATTCAAATTCCGCCGAAGTTGACTTTGCCTTTCAAGGTCTATAAAACATTACCAATTAATTACTGGGGTTGATGTGACTAGTACTCTTTAGAATTTTAGGTCTTGTGCCTATAGTAGATAAAATCATTATTCCTGTAGCGTCACCTCAACTATGCATTAGATTTGTCAGTCCGCGATCAAAATAACATTTGTCAGTTTTTTTCATTTCGTCAGAAGTATGACGAAAATTAGATAACGGTTTCTTAATCTGCTTCCAGTACCTTACAATTCATCATTCAGTGCAGTATTATTTAACCAATTAACAGAAAATTCAATAGTGAATTTATCGATCAAACTATGTGTCTCTCGTTTTTATTTTTGTATTGTTCAATCAAATGTTTAAATGTCATGTTGACATCTTCTGATTTGCAATTTGTAAATACGTGAAAGCATCTGGAATGCTTATATCAACATATAGGTATAGCAACAGACCAGCACCGTCTCTGTTTTTCTGACTACTTAGACTGTTTGTTGGATACTATTTTACTTTTCTCTCTCTTTTTGCATCCCTCTCTTCCATCTGTGTCTCTCTCCTTCTCTCCCTCTCTCCTCTTCTCTCTCACATTATTTACTGCGCAATGACTCGTAGTATTTATCAAATTATATTTACTTTTATTTGTGATTTGAATTGAATTGCCGCTGAGAGCGACATCTATTATTTTGGTGTTGATAAAGCAACGTTGCACTTCTTATTTTGTGAAGTGGATTTTATCGATTATATAGCCACACCCAAATCTGAGGATTTATACGTATCTTAGTAATCAATAATCAAAGTATTTGATTATAGCTGTTAACTGTGTGTATAGTATAGGCGGAGCATGTTTGTACAGAAAATTCGTGATTCAGTTAATGTAGTTTAGTACATATCTGGTACTCAACACTGAAGATAATATACATGATATATGCATGTATGTATTATGTATGTAAGTATGTATGTAGGTAGGTAGGTATGCATGTATGCATGTATGTATGTATGTACGCATGTATGTATGTGTGTGTGTTTATATGTACGTAGGTACCTATGTTGAGTATGCACAGGATTATATCAAGGTCATGTGTTTTCATAACAATTCAAATTGGTTGCAAGTGACAAGGTTCTTTCATTTAAGTCACAACATCTGGGTGGGGAGATTACTTGAATTTGTGTCAGTATGCACGCATGCGTGCTTATTGTGTGTGAATGTGTGCGTGCGTGTGCATGCTGTGTGCACGTGGATGAACTTGTAGTTGTGGACTCGTGTGGTATTACAGAACACAAGTGTTTCATTATTATTTATGTAGGTGTGGTCGTATGTATTCGATGTATATATATATATATATA
>NC_068981.1:60031852-60035732 GCF_001194135.2 Octopus bimaculoides
TTTCCTCTGACCGATTGTAAGGTGATAATTAGAAAATGCGAATCTGTCTGCTCTGTTCTTATTTGGGAGGAGGATCCAAGCGTTTGGAGTTTATATGCAAATCTCCTGTTATGTATCTATGATAGGAAAATATGGAAATCTATTGCTTGAACATAAATATTGTTGGTCTCCCCATTGAAGTTCTTCATTGAATTTTTGAAAAGACACATACGTCCACTAGAAAACCAATCTCAGCTATTGTGCAGAATTTTTGTTCTCTATCCCATATGACTATATCTGGCCTGTTGTGCTTACACCCCGGGTATTGCTTTAATTGGACGTTTCCAGCAGTATGGTATTTAAAAGAACTTTAAAGATGTGGTTACTTTCTGATTCTGATGTGCATTTGAAATGGCCGCCAGGACAATCCTTCCTGCATGTAGCGTTGTAGATCGTCAGAGCGACAATTTCATTTCTCCTGAGAAGGTAGTACCTTGCAGAAATTTTTGGCTAGCTTCGACATGAGCGATAGATTTCACATCTGCATGGTATTGCTGATAGTCTATCACAGCGTGGAGGTTTAGCGGCATCCTTATCTCTTTTGTTGGTCAGGAATTTAGTAGCTACTCCCTGTTCATGGATAGCAAGGTTATAGTGTTCTAGGTGAAATGTGAAGTACTTATGGGTGGTCCAAGATAGGCTACTAATCTTCCCAAAGTTACTGCCAGTCTCTAGCTTGCGGAACATGTACCCATGCATATCTTTCTGCTGGTATGATGAGCAATTCTCTATTTAAGTAGGTCAGTCCAACCACCTTTGTTTAACGTGTAGTAGCTGTAAACTCGGAGTATCTGTTTCGGAGTCTCCGCGTAATTTCATACCGTTATTATTTTATTGGGGAGTACACATGTGGTGTACTCATATCTCACTTTGATGTTTAGTAGGTGTAGTTTAAATAATATAATGAGGCACATAAAAGCAGTTTTGGCGGACCTTATAACTTTATTTCTATCCCTCTGTTTAACATAGAAACTGCCAGTGTCACAGTTGGTGTAGAAGGTACCAATAATTTGTTGCAGATGTCTTCAAGTGCTCATTCTGATGTCCCGAATGTTAGTACTAGATTTGGCATTGCAAAAGCATTGTCCGATATCGTATGATTGAAAGAAGACAGCTCTAACTTCCATACCTTCCGTAGTCTTCTGAAGTATTCTTTTGTCATTCTGGTATTACAGCAACAAGAAATACAATTTTCTCGTCTATTTCAAGGCATTTCCAACATTCATCATTGGCGATAGGTCATTGATATCCATATTCTATCCCTGATCGATAATCTTCATTTGACTACCGAGCAAATTTCCTGAGCAAATTCCATTCCTATATCTGAAACGTTGCGAGCAGTTATACCAACATTTTGTGTCAAGAATGTTACTCAAATACAGCTTAAGGTCATCGACGAAAAAAGGGGTGAAAAAAATAAATCTTTCTTTCATCTATAGCTTTTATCAGGCAACCTTAAGAGGTGAACTGTTAGCACTGAAAGTATTACAAATAACCTATCAGCCTGAAACGAATCTGTTGATTGCATAATTCTGTTGACTACAGTGCTAGATTAAATTCTTAAAAATACATCTGTGAACCATGTTGTCATTAGTCTCTTAACGGCATTAACTATAACAGTTGGAAACTTAGTAAGGTGTAGGCACTCTTTTATCCATAAGTGAGGAACAGCCAAAACGCCTTATTATACATACAGTTAGCAGATTTCGAAGTTAGCAGCTTTCGTCAAGGTCAGCTTCGTTGATGAGGAGTTATTCATCACAGCCCCAGACTTGTTTCTTTTCTCTTGCCTTGTCTTTTATCTGCACATTGTGTGGTTTAAAATCATTCAATCAACCAGTATATAATTTATCCATCACATTCAAGCGTGGAATTAGCCTTTCATTTCTGTCAATAAGCATCTCCTGGTTTTTAGCTACTAGTGTAGTACGTGCAACTGTCAACCAGTGTAGCATATCAGTTTCAGTATTTTTTGTTTTTGTTTTAGAGAGACTGACAAAAGCTGTCCTGTACAGCGTTAGGTTTCTTTACTAATAATCAACTATCATATATCTCCCGAGGGATTTTTCGCTCGGCGGTTTTGCGGGGACCATCAAGTAAATTTCACGGCTAACATTACAAGTGTTTGAATGCGCGCGTGCAATGTTTATGCACATCTTTATGTTTGTGTGTGTGTGTGTGTATGTTTGTGTGTGTGTGTGTGTGTGTGTGTGTGTATGTGTGTATGTAATTTTGTCTGTCTATATACACACACACGTACGCATGTACACACACACGAACGCACGTACACACACACATACACACATAACCGATGTAGTAAATATATAGTCAAACTATTTCTTTGTAGATTGAAAACAAAATTACGGACAGCCTTACACGATATTTAGATCATTAATCGCTCAACAGAAATGTCTACATCACTTTGACAAAAAGCATAAAAACAAGCAGCCAATTTATTTATATACGAGAGTTGGCTGAAAGGCCCATAAGTTGACTATGAAGGAGTGATGCTAGTGCTGTGAAATCTTATATGCATTAATTTAAACTCTTATTAATAACGGCATCATTTCTTTGTAGGTAAAGTGACATTGCACTGTTCAAAGATTTTAAAGGTAACTATTAACGATTTCTTTTTAAAATGGACAAAATTTGGCATTGTGGAGTTATCAAGTACCTGCAGAAAAAGGGTTTAGCCCCCAACGACATCCATGCTACATTAGGGAATGAAGGTGCAACTTTATTAATAATGTAAAAGTACGTAGCGGAATTTAGAACTGGAATTGAGAACCTTGAAGATGATACAGCAACTGGATATCCTGCAACTGCCACCCCCTAGGAAAACATTGATCATGTTTATCTCAGGGCGATGGACAACAAGTGATTGACAATAAATCAAATAGCCAATGCTAATAAGATGTACTATGAAAGAGTTGAGAATATATACTGCACAATGAACTTGGCACGACGAAGGTTTCTGCACGATGGGTGGCACGTCTTCGGACACCCATCAGAAGCGCACCAGGTTGATCACATTACGGGTTAATATCTGACATTGAGACAGATCCAGCTGGCTTTATTCAACATTTTCTAATATAAGATGGGAGACAATCTACGCAGAGGAAACACCCCTCCTCACCGACTCCAAAGAAAGCCAAGTTCGTTTCATCTGCAAGGAAGGTGATGACCTTAGTAGTTTGGATGCAAAAGGCATTGTGTTTATTGACTATCTTCAAAAGGGCTACACCTCAATGGAAACTACTATGCCAAAATGCTGAGGCAGCTACGAAGGTTTATCAAGACCAAACATCTAAGAAAACTGAGTAAAGGGGTCTTGTTTGATCAGGAGAATTCTCCAGCACACGGTTCTTGGTTTCAATGGCTGTTGCGCTCGACTGTGGTCTTGAACTGGTTGATCAGCTTCTCTATTGTCCTGATTTGACTCCATCTGACTATCAACTGTTCCTTAATATGAAACAACACTTGGTTGGGAAGCAGTATCGCAGTGAGGATGACGTCATATTTGCTACTGATGACGTTTTTTACCAGTTTCTTTTGAAGTCTCCTTTGAAAGTTAGATATCAGTTTACCCGGAAAGAAACAATACAGTTAATAAGAAGATCTGAAATTAATGCATGCGAAATTTCACAGCTCTAGCCTCACTCCTTCATAGCCAGCCTATGAACTTCTCAGACCACCTTTGAGTTCAACAAATCCAGTATCTACGGAAATCTACTAATTTGCGTACCGTCAGTGTTTGACACTTTATTGTATACCAGTGTTCTATCAACGAGTGTCTCAATCCATACAATATCAAGGTGTATATCAAGGTGTATATATATAT
>NC_068981.1:60035742-60038977 GCF_001194135.2 Octopus bimaculoides
TGTGTGTATCAGTACAGAAAATCAAACAGGGCAAAACTGAGAAAATAATTCATGATAGTATTTTACTCCTCGGTAGTTAATTATTACATCCATTTGACTTCGCCTTATCGTTTCAGCCGGGTTCCAGAAAACCGCTTACTTTTAGATGGTGATGATGGTGTTGAACCGAAAACCTGATAAAATAAAATACGACAATGAAAATGAACAATTTACCTGAAATATATTTTTCTGTTTGGACTTAGCCAAAGTATTGGTGCTGAAAACGTTACCATCCAAATGTTGCCACCACCACAATCAAAATACGGGTTTGTCCAGTATCCATTCGCTAGACTAGCAACAGCATACGTATTTATTCCCGACTTCTTGATGCCTATTGTCATGTCACTAAAATTATAAAGAAACTTTCCTCATCATTATCAACATAATTTTCATCAGTCCTGATTTCAATTAATTCATATTCATTATTATAATAATCTATTTCATAACTTGAATAATACTGAGCCAGTTTGCCCATTACATGGAAAAATGCGAGGAAGAGAAATGATTATAAAACTGGAAAATTACAGGACACGTTATTACACTTGGAAAAGTTCAGGACAGCTTATTACATCTGGTAAAGTACAGAACGAGGAAAAGTTTTACTTAAAATATTGCATCTAAGGATAAAATTTCAAATAAAGTATTTAGATTTAGAAAATATTAGCTTTTATTAAAACTAAAAAATGTATTACAAGTTATTACTTCTATTTGTTATTACTTGTTACTTCTATTAAAAATAAAAATAACTCAAAATACTTTGTGCATTTTAAAAATTTCATTTTTTAAATTATTAATTAATAATTAGAGATTTGAAAATTGGTTATAAAAAATAATAGTTGTACATAATTAGTTAGTACAATAAATAGAATAATACAAAATTAGTTGCATATTACAGTAAAATCTACCTGTAACAACAAATTCACAGTAAAATTTACTTGTGTCATTGCTAAAGTTATTGCCAAATCTTCACATTTTTAGTCTTGACTCAATGCCTAATTTTTACATAGTGAATGTGCCTACCATATATACTATTCTACATTAGCTATATTGATACTCTTCAAAAGTGTTAACAGTTTTCAATTTGATTAAGAACTAAATTAGTGACAAGATCTGAAAGATGTTGCGTGTGAGTAAATTGCGGCCTTAAGAATATTATTCAGTTAACGAATGGAACAATATTAAGATAGTTCTGATTTTTAATTAAAAATGTATTTTCTGTTACTTAGGTTGAGACGTTCGAATTTCTCATTCACAAGATTTTCTTTTTATTCTCCTACAATAAGAACCTTCTCCGTACTAAACTCACTACTGTAAAAACAAGGCGAAAGAGGATGTTAAATGACATTATTGACAGGAATATCACACAAGTGACTTCACATCACTATGAGAATTATGTGTGGATATTATCCTTCTGCCTTCAACGCAGTAAAAGCTTTTGTAATAGTAAATTCAATGAAGCGTACAGTAGCTGAAAACAATAGCAGAAAAAAAAAACATGAATAAAATTGTGACTGCATTGTAAGAAGTTTACTTCCCAATCACATAGTTCCGAGTTGAAACTATAGCGTGGCACCTAGGAAAGGTGTCTTCTACTATATTTTGTAAATTGTGACTGCGTTGTAAGAAGTTTACTTCCCAATCACATAGTTCCGAGTTGAAACTACAGCGTGGCACCTAGGAAAGGTGTCTTCTACTATATCTCAAAATACTTGTGAGGGGATTTGGTAGACGGAAAGTGAGAGAAGTCTATCTATCTATCTATCTATCTATCTATCTATCTATCTATCTATCTATCTATCTATCTATCTATCTATCTATCTGTGTGTCTGTCTGTCTGTCTGTTTGTTTGTGTGTGTGTTTGTGCTTGTAACTCCAACACTGCTTGACAACTTGTACTGGTTTATTTACTGATTCGTACATTGGTGGCTCTCCAAAAAGAAACTAATCGAACAATCACCAGGCTATAAAATTATGTAGTGGGGGGATTTGTGCGATTAAATCCTTAAAGCTGGTGACCCAGCATTGCCTCAGACCAAAGAGTGAAACAAGTAAAAGATGAAAAATAAAACTAGTTTTCTTGAAATGTTTTACAAGTATGTTTAGAGATTCTTTCTGCTATAATGGAACAATAAGGATTGAATCAATAATATTACCAATAATAGTGTTTGTTTTCAACATACCTTTTGGTACCTTACCAATATTTCCACACATTTTACAGTTTGCAATATATACCTTAAAGTAACTTACCCAAATTTCACCGTCTCTGTTATTATTTGACTTTCATTGAGATTTTGAGCCACGGAGAAATACCATTGAACACTTTTATCCATGTAATTGTACTTCAGAGCTAGATCTTCAAGATTTATACAAGTAGAACTCGTTTTATGAGCATATGGACTGAACATTTCCAGACCTGGGATGACGAAAGGCTCTAAAGCAAGTGCTGATCCGACTATTATTTTTGAGGACGTATCGATATTGTTTTGCACAAGCAGATAAAACATTGTGAGAATATCGCTTACATTGCGAAGGGTTTCATCAAAGCTTGAATTAAGTTCCTTGTTAGTTGAGTCATCCAAAGAGCTGCAGTGGTCACGAATGTGATCATCCACCATGTCCTGACTTAGAGGTTCTACAAATTGATTACTTGTATCGTTCGTATTATGTCCAAAATCATTACTTGTTCTACTAGATTTTGATATTTCTTGGTTTAATGTTTCGCTGATGTCGTTTCTTAAACTGCCATTAATCGATTTTATTTGTAAGTATTTACTAACAAAATTTGCAGTCTTCAAAGCTACTTTCGCATACTGGTCCCAAACTGTTCTATCGAGACGAAGTGCTAAGGTGTCACTGGTACCATTCTTACAGTTTGAAGCGTTTAATCTCTCAACATACTCCAACGCTTTTTTCAGCTCTGTAATTCTGTCTGTGGAAGAGACACGTAAATAAATCGAAGTTTTATGCATGATAACACTTAAATGCAAAATAATTTTCTCTACTATGTAGAAAAATATATAATAGCACAGACACACAGTTACACAGACACAGACACAGGCACACATAGATAGGCACACACACAAGCACTCACAGAAATACACATATACACAAATCATGCCGCTCCCATATCTCTCTCTCTCTCTCTCTCTCTCTCTCTCTCTCTCTCTCTATATATATATATATATATATATATATA
>NC_068981.1:60039971-60043272 GCF_001194135.2 Octopus bimaculoides
TATATATATATATATATATATATATATATATATATATATATATATGTATGTATGTATGTATGTATGTATGTATGTATTATACAGTGGCCTGCAAAATTTACAATGCACAGTCAAAACTCCAAGTTTACATAAGTTGAGGTAACGCAGGTTAATGAAATTTCCACCTTTTATGAATTTTTTTTTTTGTAATAAATGCAATGCAATAGTCAGAATTACATAATAATGAACAAACACAATTGTATATGGAAAACAGTTGAACTTCAAAACGCAAAAGTTTACAACACATTTATACAATCAAATCAGTATTTAGTTGCATAACCCTTATTGATGATGAGAGCGTGCAGGCGCTTTGAGTAGTCTCCTAAATACTTTTTAACATGTGGTGGGGCTTATTTTTCTCCATTCTTCTACACAAATTCTTTACAATTATTGTAAGTTACGCGGGTTTCGGTTTTGATCTCTGAGTTTCATTTCTTTCCACAAATTTTCGACTGAATTAAGGTCTGGAGAAAGACTTGGCCATTCCAGAACACTAGTCCTATTTGTTTTCAGCAAACTCTTGGTCAGATTTACTGTGTGCTTTGAATCATTATCCTGTTGAAAGGCTCATCCTTGTTCCAAGTTTAGGGAGCGAGCACGAGGTATTAAAAATCTCTCAAAAATCCCCTATATTTTCCGCCACCCATTGTTCCTTCAATCGCTTCCATTCTTCCAACACCTGGTGAGCAAAAACAAGCCCATACCATTAGTGATCCGACTCCGAATTTGACTGTAGGGATAGTATTCTTGGACGCATATTCCATGCTGTTTTTTCTCCAAACCTTGCTACTCGGATTTCTGCCGAAAAACTCAATCTTAGTTACCTCAGACCAACTACGCTTTTCAAATGTTGCTGGTTCATTTAGATGTTTTTATGAGGAGAGAGAGAGAGAGAGAGAGAGAGAGAGAGAGAGAGAGAGAGAGAGAGAGAGAGAGAGAGAGAGAAAGAGAGAGAGAGAGAGAGAATGAAATATAGAAGAGTGGTGGGGAAGAAAAAAAAGGACGATTATTACTATGTTGTTACTTAATATGATAATCTGATGTATAATCATGATAGTTTGAATTTATATTTGGTTTGACCTTTCCTTGGTACTATTCAGAAGGAAGTCGAAATTCATTTGAATTATTTCAAAAACGTCACATATAGTCAGTCATTAATCAATTTATTCGTTTTATGTAATAATATGTTATCTTTAATGTAAAATATATTACCGATTTTTTTCATTTTATTACATTTAAATATCGTTCAGCTCGGTATAATTTTTTTCATTTCCACATCTTTAATTTTCTTGGGGATTCCTAAAGGTCTCCCCTACTTTTCGTCCTCTGAACAAATATTGAGCACATCATGACTATAACTGCGAGGTGTTGATTTCTATAAAAATACTGAATACAAGTACAAACACTCAAATTTCCACTTTCGATTAAATATTTACCTATTTCTCGATGCACTTTTGGTGACTATAATAGCGACACCGTTTTGTTCATTCTGGTAAGCTGACAGCCTCAATTAATCATTTACAAATCTAACTATTTCTGTCATTTCTTCCGATATTCTGTATATATATTCCTCACATTTTTCTTTCCACTTTATCTACCGTAACGAAATTATGGTGGTACTCATATTTAACTGCAGTGTTTAGTGGAATAAATTATTCAAAAAGCAGTGCACAACAACTTTACTTTTTTGTGATAGACACTTGAAACATCTTATTTTATTATTTCTTCTCTTTGTGATTGAAATGGACAAATATTTCTGCATATCTTGATTCCATCTAAGACAAAGGCCCACACGTCAGCAGAACCTGTACTCGTTCAACTATCACTATGCTGATAATGCGTATTATCTTCACAATCCTTTAACGGCATCATGAACAATACTTAATAGCATGGCCTGAGAATGCAGCAGCTCAAATTAGTCTGTTTCTTAAAGCAATGAAGACTAAATCGATGAACGTCAATGAAGAAGGAAGCCATCTGCCAATTTCTTCATACCATGACAAAAAACTCAAACAGGATAGTGTCTTGAAACTCCTCGTTCCTGTGTTGTCCGCAGCGTGAAAATCTTCCTGACAAGCGTGCAGCATGCATGAAGCTACTGTGACAAGCTTCGAAATATTTTGGAATGAAGTTATTTTCAAAATATATATAGACGACCTTCTTTTTTGCCGAGCCGGAGCCTGGACTGTATAAATACGAAGTTCAAAAAGCACTTCCATAGTACATCCATCAGGACTCTGGCGAAAGTTTGAAATGTGAGAGTGAGCACAAATAAGAGAGAAAAGTTACGGACTCATTAAACTCTTCTCTATTAATATTATTCAACGCCGAGAAGGTGGCGAGCTGGCAGAATCGTTAGCACACTGGGCAAAATGCTTAGCAGCGTTTCGCCTATCTTCACATTCAGAGTTCAGATTCCGCCGAGGTAGACTTTCCTTTCATCCTTTCAGGTTCGATAAATTAAGTACCAGTTGAGTATTGAGATCGATATAGTCAACTTATTTCCTCTCCCAAAATTTCAGGCCTTGTGCCTATAGTAGAAATGATTATTCAACACAAGAAGGCGGTGATCTGAGAGAATCCTCGCCGGAAAAATGCTTGCCGGCATTTCTTCCAATTCTATATTCTAAGTGCAAATGCCACCGGGTTCGACTTTGCCTTTCATCCTTTCAGTGTCGAATTAATAGATACAAGGTGAACGCTTGGAGCGATGTAATCAACTTTCCTCCACCCAGTACGTTGCTGGTCTTGTATCAAAGCATACATGCATACATACATACATACATACATACATACATGTATATCTAGCTGTTTGTGGGATATCCCAATGATGGGTCAGCATCTCCATACACTGGGTATACCGTCATCAGAGACACGGTGTGTATGTAGGAAAGTTCCAACACCGTGAATTCTGTGCGGAACTTTCCTACATATACACCTTGTCCTTGATTATGGAATACCCAGTGTATGAAGATGCTCACCCATCACACGGGATACCCCGAAACAGTAAGACGTTAATTACTCCTACATTTTTAATTCACCTTACTCATATTAAATACTCTAAATGACCTGAGATATTCGTCCTGCCTTGGTTTTGTTGTCCATTTTCCTTTAATATATACATAACATGGATCCCTAGCACCAACCTCAGCTGTGAACTTGGAACCTAACGGATGACCAATTATAGCACTTACGCAGCGGGCCTATTCGTTTTGATCATCAATGAATTAAACCCCTCTTATTCTATATGTATATGTATATA
>NC_068981.1:60043541-60045950 GCF_001194135.2 Octopus bimaculoides
GAATTATACACTTTTAAAGTGAATTCAAAAAAAAAAGAAAAGAGAAGATAAGACGGCATAAGCACGATATAAGGAAATTATTAGACATTAGCTTCAACGCTGTCATTTTAATATGACAATACTCTAATAATGCTCCTTTGTTCTTTGACTAATTTCTTTGGATAAAAATTGATATCAATACTATGTTAATACAGTTACAGTGAAACTGAGTCAAAAAATGATTTTGATGAACAAGACTAATTCATTTTCTCTAGATTTTCATCTGTATATAATAAAGTCATTCTGCTGATAATTTTAAAAAGTTTTAAGTATACAGCTAAAGATATAAATATAGCTAAGCCGAAGCTACATATATGCAAGATATAAATCAGTGTGGAGAAACTGAAGTGATTTTAGCTTCAACGATAGAGGAGGCTCACTGCACCTGTGCATCCGTGTGTGATAAAGTTCTTGATTTAATATATTCTAGCTACATTGCTACCTTATTGCTACAAAATTTACCCATTAAACATGCTAAATACGAAAACTGGTGAGAAAGACGCAAGGGATTGGTACTTAACAGCGTGGCGATAAAACAAAGCAGAAAATATACAAACATTTTCCATTGAAGTTTATATGGGAGAAATACATTTGGTAACATATGAATATTATTAAGACTTCAAACGTGAATTCTGACTCAGTGATACATACATACATACATACATAAATACATACACATCTGCATACATACGTACATACATACATACATACATATATACATACATACATACATACATACATACATAATAGCTGCTTTCTCGTAAATGAGTAAAGCCATTGCTAGAAAGAATCATTGAAATGAGTCAATGGTGATGCAATGGGAGGCCCTTGTATGACTTTTGAGCCCGTCACAGGATTTGCACATCCTATTACATAATGCACAGCTGTGCTGGCTGACAGAGGGAACAGATGCCACAGTATGAAGTGTTTTGACATGCCTTTTCAGTCTTCCAACTGAAAGGCATACCATTTCACACGTTGCACATTTTCTGTTGTGCAAGATAGCCATATTACAATTTACACGGTGTTGATTCCTATGAGTTCTGTGATGGCTGATGACCGAGCATGCATGATTCAAACATTTCCTCCCACAAATCACACACATAAAAAGCAGCACTGCCTCATTTTCCACAGGTTCATTTTTTCCAAGCCTTCTGATCTCGTGCTTCATTCTCTTTCGTTTAAACTTTGAACAACAACTGCACACTCTTTCCCTCGATCCATTTTAGTCTTGTGCCTCCCTCTCACAATCAACAACTGAAACTCCTGTCTGAGTCAGAGCAATTTTGAGGCAGTCCTCGAACCTCATTTTGGGTTTGTGAGCTGGTCTACTACCATCTTCCATCTCACCACACAAAAATTGCTTAGGAAGCCTTTCATCATTCATTTTCACCAAATGTCCACCCCGCTTCAAACAACTTGGCAGAACTATCGATTCTGCACACCTACTACCACTTCTCCCAAGTACCTCTACGTCACTGATCGCCACTTTCCAATTTATCACAAGAATTTTCCCAAGACGATATTGAGAATATCGTTCCAAATGCCTTAATGCCTACCATAAACAACCCATACCTCATTTCTATGAAGCAGGGATGGCAAACGACATGTGCTATAAACTTTAATTTCGAAAGCTATATTATGGCGTGACCAGAGATACTTGTGAAGCCTACCAAAGGCACTACTAGCCTTGCTAGAGATCAAAGTACTTCCTAAATAAATGAACTTAGTTACAACTTCCAGCCTTTGTTCATACACAATTACAGACGGTTCCGTATAAAGTTTAGAGAGATCAGGCTGGTACATCGGAACAGTTTTATTCAAGTTGATTGTAAGTCCCAATGCTGTACATGCTTCAGAAATCGCATTCAACATTTGTTGCATATCTTCCTGGGAATTTGCTAACAGGTTGCAGTCATCTGTATACAAGAATCAATGATGAAGAACTTCCGTTTGAGCGCAAAGTCATTCGGTGTTGAAAAGTTTTCCCGCTGTCCTATATCTTATATAGACCAATTCAGCACAATCTTCGAAAGCTATATGAAAGACTATTCTATAGTACAGAGCAAACAATGTTGGAGCAGGAATATCATCCTGTTTTACACCATTTTCTACACAAATTGGATCTGACAAGGTATTTCCAACATTAACTCTTACATCCATCTCGCCATAAAATTGTCTAAGCATTCTCGCAAATTTTTCAGGGCCGCCCAACTTTGTGTTGGATCTCCCAAAGTGCAGCTCTATTTACAAAATCAAAAGCTTTCGTCAGATCAATATAAATGAGAATATGAAAAGGAATATAAAATTATGAATATAAAAAGAAGTTTTAAAATACACAATATATATATATATATATATATATATATA
>NC_068981.1:60046040-60051552 GCF_001194135.2 Octopus bimaculoides
ACACACACACACACACACACACACACACACACACACACAAACACACACACAAACATACACACACACATTGTTGAATGGCCGTTGACTACTCATTAGTTCCTCCGCTCTTCGACTTGTCTTAGTATTCATCTCTGTAGCTGTCCAACAATCACCCGCCTCACCAAGCAAGCTTGGTGGAGTTGCCAGTTTAGTAGCCGACGACTCGACCATGTAACAGGTTGAACTGGATTACAAGTTACCAGTATCGTTCAAGAGCGACCAATGCCAATCGAGAGCGACCTGACAGTACATGTATGTATGTAATCTATAAGATACCATTTCTTAGAACCAGGGTTCATCCATGTCGTTTTATACTTATTCTTTAGTTGAAACATTGTATTCATGACACACAAATCCATCTCTTCGCACATTTGTAACAGTAGTAAACCATTACTGTTGGAGCTCCCAACCCCATGCTTTCCTAGGACACCCCAAGTCTCCAAATCTGCACCAACTCGAGCATTAAAATCACCCAAAATGACAACTTTGTTATCATGGGGGATATTGCGTATAATCTCTGTAAGTGATAAATAGAAGGCAAGTTTATCATTCTCTGATGAATTCATAGTTGGAGCATATGCACTTATGAGTGTTGCATAGCGATCTTTTCTTAATGGAAGTCTTAAAGACATCAAACAAACCGAATTACCACATGGTAGTTCCTCAAGTTTTGAAACCAGAATGGCTTTGATAGCAAATCCCACTCCTGATTCTCTCTTATAGGTCTCCTCTCTACCACTCCAAAATAAATGATACCCAGCAGATTTCTCTACGAAATTCCTCTTTCTATGAATTCTTGTTTCGGCTGACGCTACAACATCCATATCATATCGCTGTAACTCTTTTGCAACAAGCACGGATCTTCTCTCTGGACGAGATTTCAGACAATCATTGTCTAATAACGTTCGAACATTCCAACATCCTATATTCATAGGCTTGCATCTTAACTTGAATTTACTCACAGTTGCAGGATGACGACCGGACCGAGGCTGTGGTGCCCTGGGACACCTGCTGGGCCAGACATCAGAACAAAATGTTTCAGAGCCCTTTTTGCCATTTGCTTCATTATCAACATGAACTTTCATTGTTTAGATCTGCATTTTTAAACTTCGGCCAGCTATGTACATACACGATGTCCATTTCTTTTTCCTCCCCAGCAACATCTGTGCCTGACACTTTTTAAAATGAGAAATATTTTGCACTTCAGCCATTCCCACTCTCTAAACTTCAAAGCATGATCCAAAAAGAAGAGCAAGTCAACATCATCAGGTGCATTTGCAGCCGCAGGTTTTATATCAGAGTGTCCTTCTCCCAGTATTTGCCCAACCAAAGGCTAACAACAAGACAGCAGTGAAGTATTTAAATTCAGAGTTACTCTCTCCTAGATATACTGCCTTCGGCATGGCTTGGGTAAACAGATGAGCACTGTCCACCTTTCATCTATTTATTAAAAAAAAATACATACATACATAAATACATGCATACATAAAAAATACAAGCTTATATACATACAAAAATACCGTGTTGTTAATGATGAAATTCCACTGAAGGAGCTTTGGATCTAGGTTAGACACCAGCTCCTTCTCTGTTAAAATAAAACTGAATAATGACATACATACATAAACACACGCATATATATATATATATATATATATATATATATATATTATTAGGGATAAAAATCCAAATTTATTTATTGTGCTTTTACTTATTAATTTTTTTTCTATGTGACAGTGGATTTTCATCGATGAGTTCATGAACCTTGGTTCTTTTCCCTAAAACTATATATATATATATATATATATATATATATATATATATATACGAACATGCATACATACATACACGCACAAATTTAAACTGGGTATTTCCTTCATACTAATAGGAATACACTGATTTATAAAAGTTTGTGAGATGCAATACCGATAATGTTCTAAATAATATAACTATATTTCTATTTGTTTTCTGTATTTTCAAACGCAAATAAGGTCCAAACTTCTTTTCAACTAAGAGTGGTCGATAAAATAAATATCAGGTGTTTCACGTTCAATCCACTATGCATTCCAGTATACACAAATGTTTGTTGATATAAAAATGTCATTATATTAATAGATTGTCTGTATTGGTGTTCTAGATTTTTGGTATACTTTAATCACGATATGACCTTTAGCTGATAGTCATTGCTGTCTTCAGAGACATTAGAAAATTAGTGTCTGTCTTTATCAATGCCATTTCTCTAATATTGCTTTATGATATGATTATGTACCGTTATAATGTTTCTTGCGAAGCAAATTTAAATAGTTATTGCCTTTTATTATTTGTAAGATCAAAGTTACCCAGGGAATAATAATTGCAGCAACGTTTTGGTTGTTGCTTGGATCGCGTTCACCATCATCCTTCAGATCTATGAACAACGTCGCTCCTACCTTAACCACCTGGTCTATTTTACCAGTATTGTGTACTCCGAATACGTTAACAAATGTATGCTTCTAACTGCCATATTAAATGGCATTATTTGCGAAAGGTCTATCTGCTGTTCATTGCTCGTAGGATGGTAACAGATATCATGCAAAGGAAGTCAGATAGATCAAAATGGTGGTGATACATATGGATAAATACAAAATATTTGGTGTAGAGAATAAGTAACTTTTTTGCGCATATTCTGTATATCGCATTTCTGATATAAGGAATAGTTAAGGACATAAGGTATTAGGCTATAGATTTCAAGCTTAAATCGTTCCAAGTAGTTCAATGGGTAACTAAGTAAACTATAAGACTCTATTATTTTCGCGTATATTGGTCGTCTCTACGAATATATAAGAGACTTGAAACAAGTAGCCAAGCATCTGCATTAATATGGTTTTGGAGTGTTAATTGCGATAAACAAGCGCCAAGTATAGTGCATTTGGGGATATTTTTAATCCAAGATATCTTTAAAATAAATCTATATTTATATTAGAAATACGTTGACTTGTTAGTTGCACATTTTCAAAGAGCAAGACACTGGTTCACCCCATATATCACGGTGACAGTGGCGGCAAAGCAACAGTAACCTGCTTCAAAGGCATTCATTTGAAGTCTCGCTGATGCTTAGAAAATTTGACGAAATTATTCACAAACACACAGACAAAGACAGACACACACACACACACACACACACACACACACACACACACACACACACACACACACACACACACACACACACACACACACACACACACACACACAGATACATACGTACACACACATACATACACAGAGACACTTCTATATTTGTATCAACACACACAAATAGAAATATGCTAGTGTCGGTGGTAAGGAAATATGTCCTTAAGCCTCTAATTGTAAGTTTATTGAAGTTTATTGTTGTTGTTGTTATTGTTGTCACTACTAATGTTGTTTTGTTCCGATCGCAACCGTTTTGGTGTTGGAAGTAGCAATACCGTTTGTCTCTGCGCTTGCTCTCTCCACCGTGAGATGAAACGTTTTGAGGTGGTATTTGTTGCCGTAAATAAATCATTTGAGGTTTTACTCTCTCTCATCTCATGCATTGCTTTGCACTCTCTTCGAATTAATAGAAGTTTGGATTTCCAAGAACTTCTTTTATGAACAGACAAAATATCGAAATCCCATTTAATTCTGTTTGAGTCTATGTGTATGAGTTTGTGTGGTTAGGGTAGTTTCATATAAATTTCTTTCCCGTCTGTTTCTAACATTGTCATTACTCTGGTATGGTCCCTGCTAGGAAGTAGAGTGATCCACTTGACATTAATTACACGCTGCCTCATATATACAAGATATAATGAAAGGCTTGAAGATGCATGTTGTGGCTATTCTTCGGGCTTCCTGATCACTGCTGCAGATGAGCGCCAGTGTCCTGTGATATTTTCCTATGGCTACGTATACTACTGCAGGCTACACTTCACCAAGCATTATTCTAAATTTCAGCTGGAGAGGGATGCAGCAGCTTTCTCTGTATTTGGTTCATATATTGTCATGTATTTGTCATGCTTACATTTCTTCTGTTAAAAATGATATCAACCCAGAGCGAACAGTACCGTTTTGGTTTTCGCATCAGTGACACCATTTATCTCTCATCAGCTACTCTCTCCACTGTGGGGCAGAAAGCTTCAACATGGTCTGCTTTCGCTAGATAAGTAATTATTTGGGGAGATCACATCGCATCGCTGTGCCTTCTTTCCCAGCATATACAAACTACACTCAATATATGCATTACATTATTTAATAATTGTGTTATATTTAAGAAATATACTTATCAGTGTGAAAAATTCGCCTACAAAGATGAAAAGAATGATTAACTTTCATCTGTTTCCCTCTGTCACCTATTTGCAATGAGAAGATGACAACAAAACTATAGCGGTAGTGCACCATCTTGGTGGTCGATTGCAGTTACATAAAAAAACACAACCAGAAATAGAGGGTTTACATTACCTGTGGCCAAGATATATACGAGAGCACTGCTCTTCAGTCTCACTCTAAGGATGTTCTAATTAAGCAACTTACTATCCTATTCTCTAAGAGTACCAGCCCTATGGAATCATGATTCCCTTAATATTTCGCTAAGAAATCTTGACGTTAACTAATTGAACGTTGGTTGCCTCAATTCCACATCTCTAGCTGACTAGCAATGTTAATAAAACCTGTCCCTTCGCCATTAAAGACGTGTAATGCCTTTTGGCGTTTAGTTATATCATTTCTCGACATTGTATTGGTATTATAAGGCCTAGAAATCTACTAGGTCATTTACCACGCTTTCACTCACTAAAATTACCATTTCCATCATATCGCCAGAACGTTTTGATAACTGTATTCAAATGTAACCAATGTTGAACTATAAGATACATTGAGCAAACATTGAAACAATAAAGGCAGCTTATTAAATTCAATGGTTAAAAAGAAGTAGAAGATAAATCTATAGTTTTACCGTCCAAGCTGAGGTTCTGTTCACTGGCGTTTGAAGTGCGTGTTTCTTTATAGGTATGTTTGCTTATGAAGTGAGATGAATTTTCTGAAATAGATAAGTATGATGGATAATAGAGATACCACAATAAATTATGAATACACAAACATATTCACATTCCGGGATCCATATGCGCTGATATACACAGTCGTTCAAGCACGCACGCATACATACACATACATACACAAGATAAGTATAAATACGCTCACACAAAATGCATAACAACCGACACTCAGACAATCGCAAATTACTGAATTTTTTAAATTACAACAAAGAGTATACAGCAGACCTAGCAATGTAATATCACGTTATACAGCTAGTTTATCGTCACATCAAATAATGATCTTCCTTTTGTTGTGTGACGATTGCTTCTTTATCCAATTAACTAAGGTATATGCCTGTCTGTAAATTCGGTGTATATATACACACATACATACATGCATACACACACACACACACACACACACACACACACACACACACACATAC
>NC_068981.1:60051745-60053252 GCF_001194135.2 Octopus bimaculoides
ATATATATATATATATATATATATATACAGGGTCCGCCAAAAGTAACTATATTTTTTTAATTTAATATCATACTCAATAGCTTTCAGTACCAGGTTTCCAGTAACAATTCTATAAATCTCTAAGTTACAGGGACATAAACAAATCAACGCCGGTTATGAAGCGGTGGAGGCGGGGAGAAAACACAGACACACATAAGTATATTTTATACGACGTGCTTTTTTTCAGTTTCCGTCTACCGAATCCATTCACAGGGCTTTGGTCGGTCCGAGGCTATAGCAGAAGACACTTGCACAAGGTAACACGTAGGGAGACTGAGCTGAGAACCATGTGGTTGGGAAGCAAGTTTCTTACCACACAACGACGCCTGGGCCTATTTATATATCATAATTGTGATTATACATTATTTTCTATAATAATGATATATGTTCCAAGTAGAGCAATTAAATATAAACTGGAAAACTTTGAGTAAAAATTGAAGTATAAAAATTATCAGTAATAGGAATGTGATAAATACGAGTGCTTGAAAATATTAACAAGAAATAAGCAAATACAGCAAATATGATATAAAAGAGAATGAATGATAAACATAATAATGAGGCATTATGACACAAGTATTGATCTCTGTTCTGTACTGCTTTGGGTTGTCTCTATTCAAAACTTAATTTATGGGAAATATTGTGTGTAGGAGAGAAGACATTGTTTAAGGACGTATGATGTGACGGGACTAAAGTGAATTATACCTACACACACACACAAATACACGCACATTTATATAGCTATATGTATTATGCATAACCCTATATGCAGATATTAACTATTTACACACACGTGTATATACATACACACACACACACACACACACACACACACACATATATATATATATATATATATATGTGTGTGTGTGTGTGTGTGTGTGTGTGTGTACGTACATAACATCTTTTCATTTATATTGATTTATATGTTTAATATGTATATATGTGGTTGCGCGTGGGCGCATATATATATATATATATATATATATATATGTGTGTGTGTGTGTGTGTGTGTGTGTGTGTGTGTGTCTGTGTGTGTGTGTGTATGTATGTATGTATGTATGTATGTATAGCAGAGAAAAAAATAACAGATGATGTATAAATGTCAATTCATTACACCTGTTTCTTACGCTTTTTTTAAAATTTCATGAGTTAATTACATCATAGTAAAAATACCGTATTCAGCAGATGATCCATATAATTTCAACTCAATAGAAGAACAACCCATGCGCGCAGTGGGAACGCATCTATTCGCCAGCCGAAGGTGACCTTGATTGGTACAAAGCAAAAGCAATATTAAAGAGGTGGATGTGTATTAGCAATTTAATTAGTGAGTAAGGGTGAATTGAGATTTATGGCCATCACCTAGCTAGTGGCCGCTCAGGATGTAACATGGAGACAATTAAGTGGTTTTTTTTATCAAAGACTAAAGATGAAGGGTATGTAATTATATATATATATATATATATAT
>NC_068981.1:60053312-60056196 GCF_001194135.2 Octopus bimaculoides
TATATATATTATGTGTTTTACCGTTATTCGTTTTATCACCCTGGGTTTGAGAGATGAATAGCTAGAAATGAAGTCGGGACAAAGCGAATAGAGGCAGTTAAGTACAGATATGTGGGCAGTATACACTGGTTAAACATTAGGATTCTAAGAAGGAAGAGATGGTGGTTATGGAGAGGGATGTTTCAAAGCCAGCGTCGACTGACGAATAGATGCGTTCCCACTGGGTGCATCGGTTGTTCTTGAATTGTTTTGAAATTATATGGATCATCTGATGAATACAGACTTTTTTAATATGATGTAATGTATTCACTCATCAAATAAAAAATGCTTAAGAAACAGCTGTAATGAACTGACATTTATCCATTGTTTGCTATTTTGTCTTTGCTAATAATACACCAAAGAGATTCACGACCCGTCGAACTTCCTAGAGAATACAAAATACTACGTGATCTGCAAAACGCGCGTTTGAGACCAGTGCCTAAGCGCTCCGGTGGATTTTCTCTATGTGCATACAGACATACACACACATACAGACACACCACACACACACACACACACACATCCCGTTCTGTGTGTGTGTGTGTATGTGTGTGTGTGTGTGTGTGTGTGTGTGTGTGTGTGCGTGTGTGTGTGTGTGTGTGTGTGTGTGTGTGTGTAAAAGATTATAACGGCCGTATTTTTTAACTGATATTCTCCAAACTGGTAATATACATTACTTATGTTACAGGGATGATTTTAGACTCTTAAATTTTTTTACATAATGAGTTACGGGTCCCCTGAGGGCAGAAATCGCCCGTTCCTGCATTACGTGGGGAAGTTACTTTGCGACATAACTTTCAGAAATTTATTGTCTCCTTTACATCCATTGCTCATGAAAAAAAAATATTGCTTGAAAGTTTAAAAAAGATATTTGCTTCCGGTTTTCTAACCCTAGTGACGTTTATATCTAGCTATATCTATCTATCTATCTATCTATCTATCTATCTATCTATCTATCTATCTATCTATACCTTATCTATCTATATCTATCTTATTTGTTTAACTAGCAAGCTCTCTCTCCCTCCTCTCTATATCTCACTCACACTCTTTTGTTTTCACTTTAAGTTCAATCGCTATTGTTTTCACTATAGGTTTTTAATCGCTATTTTACAAACAACAACGACAAATTACTGACAGAAAGAATTTCACAATTACTGATGAAAGTAATTTCATACAAAATTTACTGACAGAAGTAACTTCATAAATTTCACTTCAATCCGTACACTTTTCTACAAATTTCTTATTCACTTTTTCAACGATTTGTGTTTTGTTTTTTTTTTGTTCTGCCGTTGACGGAATTACTGATGAAATAAGTTAATAATTTATTGATAGAAGTAACTTCAAAAATTTCGCTTAAATTCGTACACTTAGTAAATTTCCCTAAAAATTCCTCATTTACTTTTGCAACGGTTTTGTGTTAACGGCTTTTTTCTGGTGCCTTCGATATTGGATCTTCACTTCACTGACAAATTTCACTTCAACCCGTACAATTGTTTATTTTCCGTAAAAAAGTTTATTTACTTTCTGCCTATCATATTAATAAATATAATTTCAGTTATCCAGCTACATTCATTGTTTACTATCTTCTGCACCCGTATATTTCTGTATGTGTATATAACAATGCCTCGAAGGAAAGTGTCAAATGTGTCTACAATGTCAAGGTCAGCCAAAAAATATCTCTGCCCAGGGAAAGAGAGACAGCTGCTGAAAGGGAAGCATACCAAGTAACGAACGGATTATGTACTACAAAAGCCAGAACATTTAAAAGTGATGAACAGGGAGTATGCACGGCTGACAAAGAAAAGGATCTCCACTGCAGACCGGAGAGCAGTTGCAACAGACTAGAGAAACAACTTCGATGAAGCAGCTTTCAGTTATGATCCAGCAGTTCATTATGCAGATGGCGCAAGAGTTTCCATTGGCGCAATGACAACTGAGTGCATACATTGTAAAGCAAGGAAGTGGCTCGGAGAGACACCTGCTCAGTGCTGCAGTGGAACGGTTAAACTCCCTGCAATACCCTAGCCTCCAGAAACATTGAAGGAACTGTTATCATCAATTGACTAATATTCCAAGAACTTCCAAAACAAAATTAGACAAGGCGCAGGAGTGGCTGTGTGGTAAGTAGCTTGCTTACGAACCACATGGTTCCGGGTTCAGTCCCACAGCGTGACACCTTGGGCAAGTGTCTTCCACTATAGCCTCGGGCCGACCAAAGCCTTGTGAGTGGATGTGGTAGACGAAACTGAAAGAAGCCCGTCGTATATATGTATACATGTATATGTATGTGTGGGTGTGTATGTGTTTGTGTGTCTGTGTTTGTCACCCCAACATCGCTTGACAGCCGATGCTGGTGTGTTTACGTCCCCGTAAATTAGCGGTTCGGCAAAAGAGACTGATAGAATAAGTACTAGGCGTACAAAGAATAAGTCCTGGTGTCGATTTGCTTGACTAAAGGCGGTGCTCCAGCATGGCCGCAGTCAAATGACTGAAACAAATAACAGAATAAAAGAGTAAAAGAGTAATACAACGCCGCACTACAGATGACATCATTTGGAGCCACAAGAGATTTAACTGAGCCAGTATTCACGCAAACTTTCAGGATCCAAGGTCAGATTTATCATCAGACTGGCTGACTACTACCTCTGTCAAATGAATCACTAAAATCGACCTTTCATTGTATAATCTATACCTATTTTTGGTTACGAAATAAGCTACATAAAACGTATTTTTGAATTACGTGTATTTACTTTATATATATATGAGTTGAAAACTTTCTTTTAACATTTTACTTAACGTCTATGTTCCATGCTGACAAACGTTAGAAAATTATTAATATAGAAGT
>NC_068981.1:60056426-60056736 GCF_001194135.2 Octopus bimaculoides
TGTGTGTGTGTGTGTGTGTGTGTGTGTGTGTGTGTAAGAGTCAATATAACTCTTAGCCACGGGCAAAACACTGCACTTGTCTATTGACTGACAAGGGAAAACAACTTCCCTACAACAAGCGAGGAATGTCAGATCATCGGTGATTTTGGATTGAATCAATCCTCATCAGTGACACCTACTCTGTTGCCTGGGGTTTAATTGAACTCGCCTCGTCAGTTTATAGAAAATACCACACACACATATATAGGATATAGGTATACATACGGTGTGTGCATATATATATATATATATATATATATATATATATATA
>NC_068981.1:60056820-60057853 GCF_001194135.2 Octopus bimaculoides
GTGTGTATATGTGTGTGTATGTGTGTGTGCGTGCGTGTCTGTGTGTGTGTGTGTGCATGTGTGTGTGTGAATGGATGTTTATATATGTATATATCCATATACATACTTACATGCACACAAACATGCATAACGAGAGTAAAAGTTCGATAATAACTTCTTGATATGAACACCGTTGTCTTTTTCACTCTTAAAGGGAAAAAACTTTGCGTGACATCCAAACGTAAGCATGTTGTTATGTTTTGATAATATCAGCGCAGACTTTGTGCATATTGTGTAGTTTCCGTGTGGATGATGATTGAGTGCAAGTGCTTAAAGAAAAATGAAGTCAAATATCTTCTCAAGAAAAAGAAAGAAAGAAAAGTAAACAATGGACGCCAGCTAGTAGTTCATTATGAAATAAGAAAGGTGTGTTGTGAATAAAAACGAACAATAAGGCACAACAGAGGTAATAGAGTGTAGATTAGAGTGACCTATATTTGTAGTACATCTCACAGTAGCGTCTAAAAAGAATGGCCCAATTAATCCTCTTGATGATAAGCCAGACTACACTTTAATTCCTGGTAACTTAACATGGTGTTCCACCATAACATGCGGATTCTCAGGTCCCAGTAGGTGCAATTGTGGCGGTAAATTGAACTATTTTTTAACCATAAAAATAAACAAAAATCAACATACCCCGATGAACACTCCATATGTTTATTTTTGTTTATTTTTATGTGTCTTGACCTTACGTGTACTGATGCAGATTACTACGGTGACTATGAAACCGTTGGTCACCGTTAACTTAAAAGTTTTTAGGAGGTTAGCTTTGAAAGTTGCATTCCCTCGCGATCAGTAAAAATGTGCTTATTATAGAAGTTTGACTTCTGGAGTCCCTCTTAGCGTGAGGCATTGTTGTATAGTAATGCCCTTATATGAATTAAATACATTTATAGGGAAAAATGATGGGGTTTTTTCCCTTATGAGGTTTTTTCACGCTAACTACTTGATAAATTCTTATAAAGTCCTTATCCTATTATTGAATTATATATAT
>NC_068981.1:60058815-60061252 GCF_001194135.2 Octopus bimaculoides
TTATTCTTTGTAAGCCTAGTACTTATTCTAGCGTCTCTTTTGCCGAACCGCTAGGTGACGGGGACACAAACACACCAGCATCGGTTGTCAAGCAATGCTAGGGGGACAAACACAAACACACACATACACACACATATATATAGATATATACGACGGGCTTCTTTCAGTTTCCGTCTACCAAATCCACTCACAAGGCTTTGGTCGGCCCGAGGCTATAGTAGAAGACACTTGCCCAAGGTGCCACGCAGTGAGACTGAACCCGGAACCATGTGGTCGGTAAGCAAGCTACTTACCACAACAAAATTTTAATTGTCAGTACTATACATCCGAAAACGAAGTCGTGCTTACAGTGATTTATAAGACTTGAATGGGGTACATGTTTATATTAAAAATTCAAATAATAAAAAAATAATAAATGATGATAAAAAATAATACAAATGATAAGATATAAAATGTAAATGAAGTAAGATATAAGAACATGAAACCGTGTATGCGTGTATAGATACATGTATTCGACGGAGTCAATTAAAATCAGTTAAAAACCTACGGCCGTTTCAAAAAATATTCAGGGGCTGATTTTTATTTTCCATGGTTTTTAACTGACTTTACCTTCATGATATCTCGTATTACTGAACTCTCTTTATTCTGTATGTATCTACACACTCATACACGGTTTCATGTTCTTATATCTTACTTCATTTACAATTTATATCTTATTTTTATTATTCTTTTATTATCTATTATTATATTTTATTATTTGAATTTTTAATGTAGACATGTATCGCATCCAAGTCTCTGTAAGCACCATTTCGTTTTCGGATGTGTAGTTCTGACAACTGAAATTTGTATCTCCTCCACACAAAAATTTATTACTCCTTAGCTCACATACGAGTACAAAAAAAAACAACTTTTGTACTATAAACGGAGTATTGTTTCCATTAAAAATTCTCTTATTCTATACACACACACACACATGTTTGTATAATGATAGAACACTTATCTACAATTGCTACGAAGCCTACAGCGTCTCTACTCAGATTATAAATTCATGCGATTGTACCTGCACCTTACAAATACAACGTCTAAGCAGAACTGTAAAATTATGTATGTTCTTTCTCAAAAATCAACACATGCCACTTTTGTTATATACATATATACATACACACTTTCAAATATGTTTGCTTGTTTTTTTTATTTGTGTGTGTGTGTGTGTGTGTGTGTGTGTGTGTGTAATAATTTTGGGATTTATGTCGAGTTATAATAAAAACATTTGAACACTAAGCTGAAAAATTACTCGATACGCTTTCGCAGAGTACATATTTCTTATATTTTTACACGAAGTTGGGTAATTGCTAGCTGTCGTCGTGGATAGTCAACGAAGGATAGCCGGTGAAAACTTCGCCGTCACTGTAATACATACATATAATATATACATACATATGCATATGTGCCTTGTGTGAGTGTAGGTTTATGCATATTCATGCAGTTTGTGCAGGAATAATAGATACAAAATATTTGATGTACATAAAATTGATGAAAGAAACATTATGATTGCATATGAATAAAATTTACATTTTATACATGTTAGTAATAATCATTTTATCTTTGTAAAATGTTGTATTGTCGGCAGCCATATGGAGCTATTGTATACGAACAGTGTTTTTCCTGCTCATCAATCCCAGCTGTTTTTATTTCTAGTATTATCCTCGGCAAATAACAATTTAAGTGCTCTTCTTCTAAAGGAAATATAGGTGAGAAATCATTTGTTAATCGATGGATCGAAAAAAAAAGCAACATAACAGAGAAAAGAGTTTAGGTCATTCACTTTTATATCTTATAAGATCATGTTATATTATTTGTATCATTATATAAAATGATAACGCAAGCTCGAATATATCTATGGAAACAACTTGGTCATGTGTTGAAACGCTTTCACTATCATGTGAATGCGGTTTCAGTCCATTGTAGGGTACCTTGGGCAAGTAGCTTCTAGCGTAGCCGGAAATTGATATGGGCTTTTTCAATATAATAGGGTAGTCAGAGGCGCAGAATTTTCGCTTCTACAATTCTACATATTTTTTGGTTGTAATCTCCATCCTTTATTCGATTTAACCATCTTATTTGACTTGTATATATGTCCAAGTCTTATATGTATATAATGATGCTAATAATAGTAACGATAATAATAATAATAATAATAATAATAATAATAATAATAATAATAATAATAATAATAATAATAATAATAATAAGGAAATGTCTGGAAATGTATAAAATAGCTCCTACTCTGCGAAACTTTTTATCTGTAAGTATGAGATCATGGAGAACCACACTGATGTTGAACAATGACAATGAATCTCTAAATGCTGGAGATGTAAGAATTTCATGTGGCATTTTCCAGGGTGATTCACTATCACCACTCCTCTTCTGTCTACCC
>NC_068981.1:60063190-60065699 GCF_001194135.2 Octopus bimaculoides
ATAATAATAATAATAATAATAATAATAATAATAATAATAATAATAATAATAATAATAATAATAAATGTGGCACCTCAAGGCGACTACCGTACCAGTGATTGTAGGATCTCTAGGAATGATAAAAAAAGGTACTGAAAGCTATTTGAAAATGATACCAGGCTTACCATCCCTACAGGAAGTGCAAAAAATCGTGTTAACTGGAACGACTCATGTACTGAGAAGAGCATTATCGCTGTGAAAACAACATCCATTCATGAATTTTTTTTTAAATACATATTTTACCCGTGAATTTGCGTGTGTAAACTGGGAATGCATACAATGAGTTTCTCTGCCCAAGGTGTACGGAAAACACTCGGCGAGAAATGGAAGAAAATTTGAAGAAAGAAGAAGAAAAAACAACATAATAAAAACAACAATGATAATAATCCCTTTTTTTATTTACCACAAAATGGCTTACATTAAGAAAACGTTATTGACAGTACAGAACAAAATAAAAAATGTGTGTATGTATGTGAGAGTTTTGCGTGTAAACAGGTTTAACATAATGAAAAATAACATTTTAACAGCGTTTAACGCTCAATAGGAAGGAGTTGTTCGAGGGCTGCTCATGGAAAACCCCATAAAACCATGGGCGCCCTGACTTCTGGGGCAGGTGCCTTTTCTCATTTCCTTTTCTCAGATTACAAGCGTTTGCTCAGAGTAGGCATCCACCTTTCATCAAAATGGCTAGAGTGCAACACTTCCCACTCTACCCTTATTTCCTCTTCAAGTTTGAAGAATTTGAAGAATTTGATCAAGGATTGGCCAAAGGGAAAAGTGTTCGTCTTCAGCCCCTTTAATCTCGTCCACCATACAACCCTTTCACCATGACCACCAGGCATATAAAGACAACCTGCTGTTCCAGGTTAAGAGAAACAGCGGAGCGATCTTCACAATAGGTTCAGTTGACAGTCGGAAACGTCCCACATGCGACAGCAGGCGTTCGACAAAGACTCACAGGTCAGCAATACTCGGGCACTGGATGAGTGCATGTATGACAGTTTCATCGCCCTGCATGTATACGGGCATGTTCCACTGACGGCACTTCCGTACCTGTATAGTTTATCTCAAACAAGCAAAGCTCCACGGTAGCAACAGCAGGCCAGAGATTTTTGGAAGTTATCCATTGATTTTAGGTCGAAGGTTCTGTGGAAGAAAGCTGCTAGCTGATCTTCGAATCTTCGATACACAACGAACGTCGTCACACTCCGCTAATCATTTATAGAAAGTTGGTGGACGTTCCACCTATCGCAGTCACCGACTAGCTGAAGGCTGTAAGCGCATGAAAACATTGCACTTTCCAATTGCATTCTCGCTGTCTCTGTTTGACTCTGCTTCGTTAACGAGACTAACTGGAAAAATATATGTCTAGAGAATGGTGACTACAGCTGTTCACCGTCAAGGAAGCACTGGTACTTGTTTAATCGAATCCGTAATGATGAATGGCAAAGTCGACCACGTCGGAATTTCAACTCAGTACGTAAAGACGGACGAAACGCCACTAAGCATTTTGCCTGGCGTGGTAAGGATTCTTCCAGTTCACCGTCTCCACTACCAAATAATAATGATAATAATTCTTTAAAATTTTATTCACTCGGAAAGAATGAAAAGCAAAGTTTACCACGGCATAATTCAAAGTCAGAACATAAAGAGTCGGAGGAAATGTCGCTAAGCATTCCATCCGATGCGTTGGTGAATCTGTCAGATTGCCATCACTGCCTTAATAATGGTAATAACAGTAACCTCTTCTATGCTGCACTAAGCCACAAATCGACTTTTGCTTCACAATTAACCCCATCGTGTCTCAAAGGCTTTGAAAAAAGAGCATGATCTCTTCCCTCCTTTGTTGGATATTTAATACAGAAAGAACACTATGCAATAGAAATAGAGACCCAAACAGAAACTGTAGAATAGCAAACATACCCAACTAAGAAGCGTGCGTCTGCGTAACAATTTTTTCAAAATACTGCCCAAAGCAATGGCAGTATCCATTGAGCTGTATTTAACACTTGGCATTGTTCACTTTTATGTTTTTCTTGTTTTAGTCATCAGACTGCGGCCATGCAGTCTGAAATAGTTCCGAGGGATGATGATTAATTTGCTGTTAATAATAAGCAATTATTAACTTTTCTTTTTCTTCTTTTATATTCTTTTATATATACATACATACATACATACATACATACATATGTGTGTATGTGTATATATATATATATATTATTTTGCTTAAAAGAGTTCCAATACTGTCTGTTTTTTATGTTTTATTTATATTCCTGCAGAACTAATGTGGGGTATAGAATATGGAATATACAATATATAATATAATATACAATATATAATATAAAATAAAATAAAAATGGATGGCACCATGAAATAAAGTATTGAATGTAGATGAAATATTGAGTGTTCAATATAAAGGATCAAATATATAAATATATAAATATAAATATATATATATAAAGGCGACTCG
>NC_068981.1:60066111-60068012 GCF_001194135.2 Octopus bimaculoides
TATATATATATATACACGACTGGCTTTTTAGCAGTTTCCGTCTCCAAAATACACTCACAAGGCTTTGATCGACCCGAGTCTATAGCAGAAGATAGTTGCCCAAATTGCCACGCAGTTGGATTGGGTTGAACCCGGAACCATGCGGTGGGGAAGTAAGATTCTTACTACACAGCCACACCTTACATTTAGTAGTAAATAAACACGAAATTTCGACGGAAGGTTTTACTCTATATCATTTTAAACAGGTAACTTGTAGAATAGAATCAGGGGAAGTCCTAGGCGGTATGGTGTCAAAATGGTTAAAATATAATTGATCAGTTATACACAGTCCTAATAAATTTATAGCTTTCTGAGAATTAATGTATTTTTATAGCAACAAGAAAGACAGTCTAAGTGGTCGAATTTGTCAGATTGGTCTCCCGAAATTCGGAGTTGAAATTTCGCCGAAAAAGGCCTGTTAGTTTTCTACACCGAAAAGATCAATTCCTTCTGATATTTAAGCAATTACAAAAATCATAAACATTATAGAAGTTGTGGTCTACGTATTTTGCAGGGAAATGGCTTGCCATGGGGATTTTGTTTTTATAATTGTAATACATGAAGTCAGACAAACAGAAGTGTGGTAATATATAAAAGTTGATCTAAATAAACACAAATATACGTAAATACACACACGCACGCACACGAACACGCACCCACATATATACACATCATACACACACAAACACTTGTATATATATATATATATATATATATATGCACACCTATAGACCGATATGCATTCAAAGACATCTTAGACATATAGACATAGTAAACGTTTGACTTACCTATTGGAAATCCAGATACAGTTTCAAGTAACCAGTAGATGTGTTTCCCAAGACATGAGAAAATAAAAAAAGTATATAGCCAGTCCATTGTATGTGTACTATTAAGTAATAAATAATGTTAATTTCTTTTACGAAAGCAACTATAGACCTATGAAAATTCATTATACATATATATGTACAAACATACAAATATATGCATGTATGTTTATATTTGTCAGTTAGTGAAGTTATTGTAATGTATTGTAAATATTCTTACAGTCTTACATTATTTGAATATGCATCGAAAGCGAAAATATAATCCCGTTCCTCAAACGATTAATGAGCGAAACTTAGATAACAATATGTTCTCATTTCAGTTTCTCGCTTAAATGTAGGCTCAACACTGTATGAAATATTTCATCAACTTCCATCACAGTTCCACCTTTATATGCTCCTTCAATTTATATTGCAGGAATTCACAAAAGCAACCGCTTTTATACATACTTTTAAATATGTTTCTACCCGGTCTGACTACTTTTTACTAGTATCATCGTTATTATTAATATTGTTATTATTATTAGTAGTAGTATAATGTATATGTGATAATACATTGTCTAAGCATGCCTTGTGGTGTTAGTTTTCATCGCTGCTGTCTGCAATACCGGTTGTAATATGATGCGCACGTTTTTCATAAAATTCTGTATGCATATGAGATTGTGTTTAGTAGGCAATCAAGAAGAACTGACAGATGGCTGAAAGAAAGATGTGAAGAAATAAAAGGAAGTAATAACGAAAGAAGACAAGAAAACCGGTGAATAAAAGAGGAGGCCATAATTATTAAAAGGATGGGCTATTATTTACTTAATATTGCATTTAGTGAATAATAGCGTCGTTCGCTTATAAGTTTCACATAAATCAATTGCTGATTTAATAAATATATATACTATAAGGAAAATAGCGAGATTGCGTCTGTTCAAGTCAGGTGAAAGAAATATCACACTATATTTTTTTGTTCAGACGCATCAGATTGTCCGTTAGTTTTCTCGATAGGAAATACATACACATGCATGTATATATATATATATATATATATAT
>NC_068981.1:60068394-60074291 GCF_001194135.2 Octopus bimaculoides
GTGTGTGTGTGTGTGTGTGTGTGTGTGTGTGTGCGTGTGTGCGTGTATAGCTGCTGTTCTTATAAGGTACATAAATACATAAATGGAGAAACTATCTAAAAGGGATGAAAGAAAAAGAGACAGGAAATGAATACGATCAGTAAAGAATGAAATGGAAAGTAAGAAATATAATGACAATTCGCTGTAACAAAGACAGCGAAGACAAAAATAAAGAATATATTATTCCATACATTATTCTAATCACTATTTTCAAAATTGTATTGTTTGTTGTTCAGAAAGTCTATTCATCATCGTTGTCATCGTGTCATCGTTGTTATCGTCGTCACCGTCGTCATCATCGTATTCGCGAACGTTGTCAAGTTGTTGTTTTATCATCAGTATTATTATAGATGCAATATTGAATTCAAAATATCGTAAGCGATAGCTTGCATTATTTATTAGATATTTACATCTAGCCGTTCAATAGGTCGCTACAATCTCACAAATTATACAATTTTGTACTTTGAACGTGGACATATGGGATTTTCACTTAGGTTTCTGAATCAACAAACTCTAAACTAAATCATTTATTCAGGCAGTGGCAAGAAGAGAAAACACATTTAGTCATTTATTTTAGAAATTATATGCATATACACGTTGGGAAAGCATATATTTGTAACATAAAGCTGACGAAATTTTACAATGTCTCGACGTTTCTTACGAATCGAGAAATTATTCACGTACATTAGTTTTTAGATAATGAATAATAAATAGACTAATTTTAATGATTTGAGAAATCTATGTGATCCAAGTAAATTTTATAAATAAATTTATATGGAGACTGATATATAAAATATTGTGTACGCTTTCAAAATATTTAGATATCCGAGTCAATATAGATTTATATTTACAAATTAAAGAAATGACGGTTTGTGTCTTCCTGACGACACTGCTCTGTAGATTGCAACCCAGTTTAACATCTGTAAATCGGAAGCGTGTAGTGCCATCTACTGAATATAATGAGGGGAAACTCAGTATTTAATGAAGTTTATAGTAAGTTATAGCTGTGCAAGTACGGATGGTTAGCATTTAATAGTAATTTATTCTGATTTAGCAATCTGCTTGAAGAGCAGAAGCTAGAGATGAACATGCAACAAGTTGGGTTTAATTATGACTGTTACTCAAGAAGTAGTGAGGAGAAAGATATCACGAATTTAGTAAAGACTTCAGTGAGGAGAGTTAGGCCGATGAGAAATTGTATTCATTAAGTTCATCAAGAATAATAACTTGAGAGAGAGAGTAGGAGAGAGTAGTGAGAGAGGTGAGACAGGGGGAGAAGATATATATATATATATATATATATTATGTATGTATACACACACACACACACACACACACACACACACACACACACACACACACACACACACACACACACACACACACATATATATATATATATATATATATATATATATATAGTTGGTGGTTCTTGTTTGGTGGTAGATAGTATTTTGTGTATGTAGCCATTATACTTAATGACTAACTGGTCATCCAATTCAATTATAAAAGATATTGCAAGCAACAGTACTGTTGCTGTAAAAATGACGGATATTTTACTTGAAACACGATCAGTGGTGTACGCTGATTTGATGAAGATACTCTGCATAAATATAAATTCATCGATTTTGTCACTCTGATCTAATATGTATTCTAACAATCATGTTAGATAATTTAATCAATCATTCTACTATTTCCTCCATTTCCACTGCTTTTGACATACTATTTCTAAAATGCATAGGACTATAAATCTTATAGAGGAGTAAACGAAATGTTTGTTCCCTTAGCATTTGACTGTTTGTTATTTCATATGAACGAAGGATAAAAGTGACAGTTGACTTCGGTGGGGTTTGAGATCAGAACGTAAAATGACGTAGCTAAATATCCCTAAACATTTCGTTGTCCACTTCTCCGCAGATTTGCCACACACCATCGTTAAATTCAACATAATATCGATTATTATCAAGAACGTCTGAAGGTTATCATACATATTTCGTTATTTTTATGACGTACGAGTCATATGATATTATAGAATATAAGCCAGATGTCTATTGAGCGATTTGAGCTGAACTAAAACTTAAGTCAAAGACATGGATGATACGATAATCTTATGTCTTTATTTTCCTATACTAATTTAGGTTCTTGACGGTCATATCACAAATGCCTCTCTAAAATATTAATCCTAGTTTTTTTCCAAAATTGCCTACTTTGTAAATATATTTGATTCTCTTTCGAACATCAGTACAGTTACTGACAGAACAATTTTGGTTTTCTCCTTTTTAAATTCTTGTAGTTTTTTTTTTGTATTTACTCTTGCACTTTTGTTGTGGTTGTTTTTGTGATTTTTCTTTTTATTGTTGTGTTCTGATTTTGGTCGTGGGTGCGTTAGTGATAAGCAGAAAGTCAATGAACTTTGTGTTGCCACATCGTACCTTCCGGCTTTTAGATTATTAGGAACCTATTTGGGTGCTATCTTCCTTTGTAACATTGAAATGAACGTATTTTAGAGCTATTTGGACTGAAATTTTTTCCAGTTTTTCTTGATGCACTTAAATTAGGATAGGAATTTCACTCCAATTTCGTACCGATTTTCCTAACCATGTTTGTTTACTTTCGTACTTGACTTATTCTCTTGTGTCCTTTGTATTTTAGAAAATTTGGTGTGCTTTATTCCTTGAACTATGCAATTGCATATAAACTTCACATTTGCTCACGTAACACACCAGTCTCACTTCCACTTGCAGCGCACCGTTTACGCAATCCTTCCTTTCAAGAATGCGATCATTACTGAATTCTCTTCTGGCCCACGATTTCTGACTAGCAAATATTCAAGCTCAGGAATTAGTCTTGAAATATAAAAAAAGATTATAAGCACTGCTTCTGCATCCTTACTAGACCATAAAACGCAAAACTGATCCATCACTAATCACGAAATTTACTTATACTTAGTTAACATTTGTATAGAAAATTATCCGTTAACATTTAGCATATTTAAAAGGCTTTTAGTCTCTTTTCTGCAATGAAGAAATAGATAAATAAAAATATAATATATATAAATTTCACAAAACCGAATTACAAAACAGAAAACTTATCTATCAGAAGCAGCCAAAGCAACAGATGTAGACAGAAGACTGGGTATAAACGAGAAACGGCGAAAATAATCAATAACTTAATTTCTTAAATTTATACGTGACACGTATCTCATTGAGGTGGATATAGGGTCAACAGCTGGCATTATCCTGGATTGGTATCTTAATGCGGTTGTCTCATCCACATATAGAATCTGAACTATTTGTATGATAATGAATACCACATAATACTGATAAAGAAATGTTTGAGCTTAAATCATTGTGACGAAGATCAATTTGTGACAAAATGGTAAGGGATTAATTATGCATACATGCGGGGAATATGTCAAATGATAAACATAAATAAGGTGGAGCATAAATGTCATTGGACATAAATTATCTTACGTTCCATTTTTTTTTAATAATCACAATTGAAAAACAAAAACTACATTGCAACTATGTCACACTCAGCATTTGTCTCTCTTCCCGTCTGCCAGAATGTTTGTCTGTCTGTCTGTCTGTCTGCCTCTCTCTCTCTCTGAATATATATATATATATCAATCTTATATGTAAGTATACGTTTTTCTAAATCTTGTATGACTCTATATCTGTCTATCAGCCCCTTCACCCTTATTCGTTCATTCCACTGTTCGTTCTTTCATTCCCCCTCACTCACATTTTCTTGCATTCTCTTCTCCCTCCACTTTTCACTTCACTGTGTCCCTGTCATTTTTTCTCGCCCCTCCCTAATTCTTTTGTCCCTCTGCCTCTACCTCTCTCTCTTCTCTTCCCACGTGACCGATGTTCGGCCTAGCCTGACCTTTCTTTTGTGGGGTGGCCGTTGAGCGTGCGACATCGTTATTTCTCCCTGCGCCTGTGAAATCTTGTATCCCGGCTGTAAGGCCTTATTTCCATTTACGCCAGCTAAATTTTATTCGTCCTTAGTCGAAAGACATCTGTTGTTATGTCACGTTATTATTCCTACTTTATTTGTGTAACATTGTTCTTTTTTTCTGTCCTTGTTTTTGTATACATTCGCTGCTTTCTTCCAATGAATTTAATGCTCTTAGCTAAGTTTTTCCTTGGGGCTGGCCAGATTGGAGCAATATCGAGAATAACCAGGTGGAATTGCAAGGATAATCTGGGTCTCGACTGTAGAGAGATAACTCCGAATGATATGTCTGTGTTTTCTTGTATCGTCTATCTGTATGTTTTGTCCCTTTCTTATATCAACTAACGGTCTGGATGTTTTGAGTTCTTGTCCCATTCTGTATTATATATATATATATATATATTTGTACATTATTGACAAATATGTTCATATGTATAAGTTTCTGAAGCAGAAATTGTCTCACACGTCGAGTTTCGCGTCACTTAAACATGTATTGAGATTGGTTACTCACCTCTAATTCGTTCAACATAAAACATATGTGCGTATGTATGTATATATATATATACATATATATATATATATATATATACATATATATATATATATATATATATACATATGTGTGTGTGTGTGTGCATTCGTAAATAATGTTGTTTTAGAGTCAAATTTTGGCTGCTATTTCTAGTATGGTGGTATCTCTTATATACTCATAATTATAATTTTAATAATAATTATTACCTACTCGGAATAACTCGAAGTGGCTAGTAACATATATTTGAATAACAATTGTGGAAAATTGAGTATTACTCCTTCTAAAGTGGAGCTGGTCATAAATTGCTGTTTGATAGTATGATACATTCTCTAGATGCAGAGATAACACACAATACATGTCACACAAACACACACACCACATTAACGAAAATTCTAGAAGTTTATAAAATAAAAATCAACACGACAAATGATTTTCTACAATTGTTTGATTTAACGATTTTAGGACTTAGAAAAGAAATCTGTGAAATGTAATTAATAGATAAAGGCCACGTCATTATCTTAAAAATAAAAAAAAAACCAACAGAATAAATTATATAATATACATGGAAGACGATGTACATATAAAGAATATCTTTAAGCAGTTAAATCGATATATTGATGACTTAAAACAACATACTTGTTATTTTAGAGTAGCATTAAAGAACATGTTTATTATAATGGCCACCTAATTTGCGGGTTTTGTTTGTTCAAATACAAAGCAAATATTTTCTAGTTATGACGATAGACTAGGAAGAATCTGTTTCCTCCATTAAGATTGAGATCCATCTCGCAGCTGGCATAATAATAGTTTTCTAAGAGATTATTAATGAAAATAAACAAAGGAGCATATTTATAAAATAATACGGTCATTATGTTAGATGTATCGTGGCATGAACAGAGCAGTTTGGTCAACTATAAGTACCATGATATAGCTAGTTATAGCCTTTTTTTCTCAAATTAATCAATGAAATATATCTGAAAAAAATTTAGTTAACCTTATCATTATATCGATTTAAGACATACAACTTGCTTACACACACACACACACACACACACACACACACATGTATGTATGTATGTATGTATGTATGTATGTATGTATGTATGTATGTATGTATGTATGTATGTCTATATATATATATATATATATAAATGTATACTCTTTTACTCTTTTACTTGTTTCAGTCTTTTGACTGTGGCCATGCTGGAGCACCGCCTTTTAGTCGAGCAAATCGACCCCAGGACTTATTCTTTAGAAGCCTAGTACTTATTCTATCGATCTCTTTTGCCGAACCGCTAAGTTACGGGGACATAAACACACCAGTATCGGTTGTCAAGCGATGTTGGGGGGACAAACACACACATAC
>NC_068981.1:60075410-60076476 GCF_001194135.2 Octopus bimaculoides
AGATAGATAGATAGATAGATAGATAGATAGATAGATAGATAGATAGATAGATAGATAAATACATACATCCATCCATCCATGCATACATACATACATACATACATACATACATACATACATACATACATACATAGATATGCCCTCTAATGGTGATCTTGGCACAGTCAATGCCATAGAATTAGAAACTGCTATCTTTTAAAAAGTCAGAACCACTCTTTTGAAAAATTCATCATTTCCTTTCTCTGTGAAGTATTACTAATAAAAATGCCACTATGTAAGAGGGAATTTCAAATTGTATTCCTCTTTCGAATGGTCTTCGGAAAAGTCGTTTATAGCAAAGATGTCATATGGCTGACGTCAGGGAGAGTAGCAAACTTCCAACAAAATGGTTACAACCTGCTACATGCCATTTCTCATGTAAAAGTCAACGTTATTGTTATATTTCGGGATGGTCAATATTTTCTGTAAATAGACACACGCACTATTTGCATATTGTTATTGTTCTTATTTTAGTCTCCATTGTCTGAAATCTTTCGTCACACATTCTCTGACCTCTTCAGCGATTCTCCATCCCACGATCATCCACGATTTCACATCAGGAAATTTGCAAAAGAAATACATAAATGTAACGATGCCAATGTCTTTTTTATGAACAAAACTACCTTTGTCTCGGATTATCAAAGCACTACGTACATGAAAGGTTTTAGCATACCATCTACTCCATAACAATAGGTGACAAAGTTGATATATTTAAATAGCTCAATGCATGCGTGAAGCATATATTAGACGAAACATAAATGTCGTATGATACTTAACTGAAATTGAAATCATATAAAGAAGTAAATATTATGACTGACGATATACAAATAGTGTAGGAGTGAGATACGTACATGCGCACATTATGCTATATATGTGTGTGTATGAATCTATATATATGTGTATATATACACATATACATATATACACATACACATATATTCATACGTATATGCACACACATACATATATTATATTATGTTATACTATATATATATATATATATATATATATATATATATATATATAT
>NC_068981.1:60078035-60088102 GCF_001194135.2 Octopus bimaculoides
CATCAAACTTTTATTATATTTCCATTCCATAAACTTTACAAACGGAATGAAATTGAGAGAAAATGCAAAGAAAAGGACTTTATTAAGAAATTCAAACCCACTCTTAACAAACAATGATTAAATTTATCTTACTTGGGGTTTAAAAGTCTTATCCCTATAGCTAAAACACAAAAAATCTCTCAAATATCATCATTTCTAAAAATAGATTTGGCATCATTTCTAAGAACAGCCAAACACCTACTGGGGTTTAAAAATCTTATCCCTATAACCAAAACACAAAACAATTTCTCAAATGAGCCTTTATATATTTAATCCTGGTATATAATTGATATGGGTATATAGTGATGCAACGACTGTTTGTGTATAAAGCTTGAAACACGTGTACCGCGTAATCCTTTGTGTTCTGTTTTAAGTTTACGTTTTTAATTTATTCTTTCACGCCGGCCACTATCGGGCATATACAGGTGCTTGCAATTATCAAGTATTACCTCTAAAATTTACTTTACCTACGTATATATATATATATATATATATATATATATATATATATATATATATATATATATATATATATATAAAATGTATGAGGGTTTAGTTCACAGGTGATCCAAACTAATAGGTATGCTAGTTAAGTGCTGTAACAGATTTCTAGGACTCCAAAGTTATAGCCGAGACGGTAGTTATGGAGCCACTGCAGACTTCCGATGCAGCAGAAATATAGTTGTTAAAGAGGACAACAAACATTAAGGCGAGGCAAACATCTCAAGTCGTATACAATATTATTATTGGAAAAAGATTCAAAATCTTACGGCTGTTTCTGGGATATCCCCAGGTACTGGATATTCCGTCATCAGAGATAAATAGGGAAAAATAGAGAATGGTATATATTAATGAGATGACGACATAGAGGAAGAGAATATAAGAATAAGGAGATGGAGAGAAAGAAGAAAAGAGAAGCATAAGAGTTTAACTTTCCGATGTAGAAACAAGAGCATATGTCCTTTGGTGCAATCCTGTGTAGATCCATATGGATTAAAATCCTGATATAGAAAACATCCTGAGAAAAATAGACGCGAACATATCAAGGTTCAATAACAGAATGGTAGCGGAGGTACCAATAAAGTGGTAAAAGGAAAGAAAAGAAAAGAAATAGAAAGAGAGGTAGATAGAGTGAGGGAGGTTAAGGATTGGTTTTAGGATAAAGTAAGTTGTATAGGTGTATGGTGTCTAAGAATTGTGTACGGGTTAATCTCTTCCTCTACTTCCTCATTCTCTCTCTTATCTTCTGCGTTTCTCTTATATATTCTTTACTGAGAATTATTAATCTTGTCTTTGCACATTCCTTTGTCAGATTAAAATGTGTATCTTTTCAATAAAGGTTTTTATAATATGATTTTATTGCAGAACTGGAAGTTCTTTAGCTTTACTCTTTTCCAAACGCAGCCTCATCATTTAATTGGAAGCTGTTTTTCCCTTTTTTTTTAAATGTTGTTTTTTTGGGGATTACGCACTTTTAATTAAACAAAGTTTGCATGCAACTAAAACCATTTTCTTCGTCAATATCACAATGCTTTTATTGATCAATAGCTACCATAATAAGTTCTATTTATGGCCGTTTACCTTATACATCCTCAATTGCTTTGCTTTTTTATTGATTTTCTTATTTCAGTAACGCACATTCTCTTGCTGCTTATATAACTATTCATATACTATTATGGTCATCCAGTATTTTCTAAATTACTGTATCTCAACTTGTAATCTTGCTTACTCCATTTATCTGATATTGCATCACTTTCTGTTATACACACAGACATACACGTATACATCTAAATACCTTGGGAAATATCTTTCAATGTAGCCACGGGCTGACGAATTACCTTGTAAGTAAATGTGGTATATGTAAACAGTGCAAATGGTCGTCATAGAAGTTATCTTTTGTTTACCGTCTCCTGCAGTTTCAGCTTCCGCTGGTGCACACACCAGAATCACGATAACTTTTCCGTGTCTAGTTTGAAATATTGCTATGATAATCCAAACACATATTGGCTTCCAGCCCAATATTGTTGCAGCCGCCTCCTTGATCAAATTATCAGATCCTCCATGCCAGAATACAGGATAGTAAATCCATCTTACATAATATGACCTTGACCTGTACAACGCATCTCATAAATACCACGAATGTTTAACGAGATAAACTCTGCAATATTGTGAGAGTCTAAGGGTTCCCGAGAAGATGAATCCACGTTTTTAAGTCACTGTGTATGAACTCACAGTGTTTCTTAAATACGAGTAGCGGGGCCACCGATATATTCAAAATTGTTAACGGAGTAAGTCAGGGTTGCATCATGTCGCCGTTTTTGTTCCTGGCAGTGATTGATTTTGGTTATTTGGAAAGAGATGGATAGAACAAGTTTTGGAATAAGGTGTGGACCGGACAAACTGACAGATTTGTATTTTGCAGAGATATACTGCAAGCCATGACATATATCTTATACAGTTTGGGGGCCGCTCTGCGGATTAAAGCTGAAAAGACCAACGTCAATTTGGAGAGCCCGAGCACAATTCTGTGAATCTTGAACAGAACGAAATCAAGTACGTCGATATTTTTACATATCTCAGAAGCTGTATTTCCAAAGCGTGTGATGCGGAAGTTGGACGTCAAGACCAGGATTGGTTGGACGAGTATTCCAACGACTGAGTCTAATATAGAAATCGAAGACTATCAGTAAGAAGATAAATCTGCAACTAAACTCATCTATTGTTATATCAAGAGCCACCTATACTTTTGAAACCTGGAAGAAGATAATGAAGATCTCTCAATTGGATGGGAACTATCGACAAAACGTTCAATTTTGTGTATCTCTTACCAAGTGAGTGTGAGAAACAAAGAGGTGATGAGAATAGCTGGCATTGGAAAATTGCAGAATGTGGTGATACGCTTTCCTGGTCATGTGCGTCGAACATCGCAGGAGTGCCATTCAATCATTGTGATGAAGTAGATGTCGGAAGGAAGAAACAAACCGAATGAGAGACCAAGGAAGAAGTAGTGCGGTACATTCCGAGACTGCATGTTAGCGATGGGAATCAGCCCCAGTGGAATTAACTGTAAAGCGAACCATTGTGATTTTTGGGATGCCTCGTCACCTGTTGTGCTAACAGCATTGGAGAATCTAAGATCTAGTATATATAAATATGTGTGCGTTGGTGTGTGTGTGTGTGTGTGTGTGTGTGTGTGTGTGTGTGCGTGTGTGTGTGCATGTGTGCGTATTTGTGAATGAATGTAAGCACACACACACACATACACATATATATGCATTATGCTTCCAACTAGCCATTGCAGAATCAATAACCATTTATTAGAACTCTGTATATTAATTTTGAAATAAGTACTGTCGCTTTTTTGACATGACTCAGGGGTTACTTTTTCGATATTTACGGTAAAATACGCATTAAGTTTTATGTTATAGTAGATTTTGTTCTTTCTTTGTAGTTGCCTTGTACCAAAAAGTTTATATTCATATCGAATATGTCTTTTTAAAATAAATTTTGGTCAGATTCATTTCAAATGCTGGATGAATTCAAGTGTGGATTTTCAGAAATAAAAGTGGCAAAAGAATTTTGAACTCAAGCCTTAAGTGTATGCGCAGACCAACGATAGATTGACCAGTTTCGTTCAGGAAATTTTTCTCTCGAAGATTCACTTTGATTTGGACGACTAAGTTCTGTATTTATTTAGTTTCTGAAAACCTTAAATCCATAGTAGAGGAACATCCTAAGCGAACTGGGCGAAAATTATCAAAACAGCTCGATTCAAGTTACATTTCGATCAAAAAACACTTTCACGTATTCGGAAATGTGTCCAAACATCGTCAGGGTGTCCTACACCATCTTTGTGCTTCTCGACTTAATCAAAGCGTTGTCTTATTCGAGTCATTCAAGGGACTTTTCCAGAAACCTATACTTGGTAGAATCATCACAAATGATGAAAAGCGCTTTCTTTATAAACATAACTAATGAAAATGGCAATGTTTATTGTTTATCACCCAATGACAAGGGAGAATACATCCTTAAAGCAAGGCTACCCCCGAAAAAGTTATGCTCCGTCCTTGGTGGGATATAAAGGGTGTTGTCTATCGCAAAATGTTAAACCAAAACGGAGTGATAAACGCGAAGTATTGTCATTAATTAGAAGCACTGTATAAAAATTCACCGAAAAAATGTACATCATTATTCAGTCGTAGAGGGGTGTTGTTACACAATACTGCAAAACAACAAATTGCTCAAGTCACCCAGGAAAAGATTATAGCATTAAATATGAAAGTTTTGCCTTTTCCTCATTTTACTCCTGATTTTGCCCCACCTGACTATCAGCTATTCAGATCATTGCAATATTATGTTGAAGGGGAAAACAGTTCATCAATTGTGAAGAGGTTAAAATGATATTGTGTGTTTCTTTGCCTTGAAATCTAAAGTAGTTTACAGCATTTGGATCAATTTGCAAAATTGCTGGAATTACTTTATCGATAATTAAATATATCAATTAAGAAATTTATCTTTATTAAATATATATTTATTAGATATATCAATTAAGAACATTGAAGCATTTGTTTCTTTTCCACTTTGAAGTACGATATTAATACTTATACTTCAGCGTATCAATAAGTTCCAGCAGCAAAGACGTGTGAATTGTCCGACAGTCTCCACTCCAAACATTTATATAAACCAGTAGATCAGTTCGGCAAGTGATATTTATTAAAAAATTAATAACAAAAGAACAGCTATTATATAATAACAGGAATTACGCAATCCAGTTCTACTCGAACGTATGTAAATAAAAAATAGCTTATAGCGGTGACCTTTATTTTTGATGTGATTGCAACTTGGAATGTGTCTGCGTTCTTTATAAGACTTTATGAGTTGAGGGAGCTTGCTTACTATTTCTAGTCATTCGAGTGGTCATTTAGAGGTTCACAATCTGACTCTTCTATAATGAGTTCGACGAAATTATCAAGGAATTCAAATTGGTATTAGTACATATGCATGGGGTGTAATACTGTGTATTTTGTTATACGCATTTTGATACTCTGTATTTAAATTGAGGTCACTTTTACACTTTTACTAGTATTGCATGGATTCCACCAATCACATACATGCTTGTTTATTGCAGTTCTTTCTCTGATCAAGCAGATTTATTTTAAAGTTGTTATGTTACATACACGGAGAAGCAGACAAATTGTAAAGCAGGGTCTATACTATAGAATCTGTACCTTCCCTTTTGAAGAATGTAGAGTGTTTTTCTTTTGGGGGCTGGCATTTCGTGACGTTTGAGAGTAGAATGGCCATAGTTGTTCTTTAACTCCAGCTTATATCTAATCGGACAGATATACGATAAAACCTTAAAACCTAAACATCCTGCAAAATCGTTCGTTACTTCATATATGCACCACTAGTTGTCGTTTAGACCCCGCTTTGGAACGTCTGAGTAGGCATTTGTTAAGCAGATTACCAGCAGTGACACACTTATTTTATATATCACGGACTATAATGTTCAATGTTTTTTTTTCTATTTTTTAAAGATTGTATTATATAACATTTGAAATGTAGTGAAGTCCGATGCTAGCTTGGTTGGCCTAGCTGGCCGAAACTTCGAAATCACTGTTATTACTATTAGTGTCGAAGAAATTTTGTACTCTACAAAATGTAATCCTTCAATTTCATGTAAAATTATTTTTATCATAACTTAATATAAAAGCGAACATTAATATCCATATCTATCTATCTATCTATCTATCTATCTATCTATCTATCTATCTATCTATCTATCTATCTATCTATCTATCTATCTATCTATCTATCTATCTATCTATCTATCTATCTATCTATCTATCTATCTATCTATCTATCTATCTATCTATCTATCTATCTATCTATCTATCTATCTATCTATCTATCTATCTATCTATCTATCTATTCTTTTACTTCCTTCAGTCATTAGACTGCAGTCATGCTGGAGCACCGCCATAAAGGGATTTTAGCTGAACAGATCGACCCCAGGATTTATTTTAAATATAGTACTTATTCTATCGGTCTCTTTTACCGAAACGCTAAGTTACGGGGACCTAAATATACCGGTTGTCAAGCGGTGAGGGAGGGACAATCACAGATACAAAGACAAACACACAGATACCCACACATATATATATAATATATATATATGATTATATATATATATATATATATATATATATATATATATATATATATATATGCACTACGCTCCTTTCAGTTTCCATCTACCAAATCTATTCATAACGCTCTGGTCGGCGCGAGGCTATAGTAGAAGACACTTGCCCAAGGTACCACTCAGTGGGACTGAACCCGGAACCATGTCGTTGAAGCAAGCTTCTTAGCACGCAGTAGCTTGATCACATCCATTCTCGGGCACTTCTTTCCAGAGTTTAGTAAACCAAATCTAGTATTTTAGCCTTGTGCTTATATTATGTGTCTCTTGACCTGTTGTCAAATGGTAAGAAACAAACTCAGTCACACAAACACACACATATATATGCATACACATACAGACATACACATAGATATACCTGTGTGTATGTATGTATGCATATATGTATGTATTTATGTATGTATGTATGTATGTATGTATGTATGTATGTATGAATGTATGTATGTATGTATGTATATAAATACGTATAAGCATGACTGCTAACATAGAAACACACACACACACACATATACACATATATAAAACACTCTGATATACATGTACAAATGTAAATATATGAATACGTCTACATATTCGTACATGTGGTTACGTGATCAAGGTCAAACCTCGTTTAGGTAACCACGAGAAACGCAGTGCAGCCAGCCTAAAGGGATTTTAACCAGAGTGGGGATAATTTTTGATTTCTCTTTGTCTGTGCGTGCGTGCGTGTGTGTGTGTGTATGTGTGTGTGTGTGTGTGTGTGCGCGTGTGTGTATGAGTGTGTTTATATGTGTGTGTGTGTGTGTGTGTGTGTGTGTGTGTGTTTATGTGTGTGTGTGTGTGTGTGCGTGCCTGTGTGTGTGCGTGTATGTGTGTAGTCTAAACTGTAATTTACACATATATTTGCTAGCGTACGTATGCAAAATATATATTTACTAAGTAAATGACATATTGATGGTGGTTTTGTATTGCAGTTGAAATATCTAGCTATAAAGATTTATGGCTACTATTCGGTGGCTGACGTCAATATATTTGTATCTGACGTCAGAAGACTGGATCATCGGTGAATAATGTCAAGATAAGCAGACACTACGTCATAAAATCTCCAATACTCTATCATTTTATATATACATTCATACGCACATATGAACGAACGCACACACTATGCTGTTTAAAACTCTTTGCAATATCATCTTAAAATTTGTTGAAAATAACATTTAATTAATACAAAATAGTAAATATATATTTATTTTTACACACATACATATATAATATCATAGACATATTTTATACTGATTATGTGTGTGTTTATGTTTTGTATTTTACATATATACACATATACACACACAGACACATGCACATACATACACACATGTACGCATATAATGACATATGTATACATATATATTTACTGAATTATTTTTATTGCGACTCACGTTTCATGCCTCTGCTACCTTCAGGCGAGAACTGTATTTTTTTTTTATTCAGGCTAACTTTCAAAACTGTGAATCTTTATTTTCCCTCTAGCATTCTATTTTATTGGCTGGCTTCATTTTTATGTATCTGTATATCGTTTGTCAGATTCTTTCATTTTGAATTTTTTTTTTCCGAAAATGTTTATCTACAAAATATTACTTATTGGCCAATACAAAAGTCGTTCTCTTTCTGCCTGGATTTTGCATTAATGCATCCTGATTTGCTATTCCGTATCATGTATCATAGTTTATATCTTTATTACTTATTGATTGATTGATTCAGTTGTTGTCGCACATCTGCCTTTTGATTAAGTTAATCAGCTGTCCTCTTTTGCGAAAGATATCCGTCTCACTAATTCATCAATATTTAATTTATGGTAATTGTTAATAGATCTTAATTGTTAAATAGTAGCTAATTCTTAATAAACTGCTTATTCATACCTTATGACACTTTATGACAAGTTTGTTATTTACAACTGTTTCTAAATGACCGTTTTCACCCTTCGATTAATTACTATTGCTTTTCCGTTCATTTTACTATATATGCTTGCACTGCACTTTCCATTATTGCTGTGTCATCAGTTGATTAACCTGTTTTCAGAGTAGGCCAGCTTTGCTTTTTTTTTTTTTTTTTTTTTTTTTTCAAATGAACTTGTTATGATGTCGGCAACATGCTAATACTTCTTTTCATCTGTTGAGGTTCTTCATTTGTTGCATAATTATAGTACCTTTTTCTGCAGGGTATAAGAGCATAATGTCGATTTGTGGGTATAGGTTTCAATAAATTGTGTATATTATGCTATTTTATTTTTAAAAATTTACACATCCGTCTCTTTATTTCTGAATTTTTGGTTATTTTCTAGTGATTTTTCAAAATAATTTAATAGAATTCATCAGATGAAAATAATAAACAAGACGTAACAAGTAAAAACAATTTCATCACTTTCTTATTAATTCCTTGAATTAGAAATCATAGTACTAAGTATATTCATATTTGCAGCAAACGTTTTGTCGGGAAGAAGCTTGAGAGCAGCAACCGCTGCAAGAATACCAAGAATAACAATATAAACTTGTTTATCATAAATACTGCCCATCAAGCAATAGAATAATAATTGTTTCTAATTTAAGTATCGAGCCAGTAATTTTTAGGTAAGGAGAATAAACGGTATCATCAAACTATGTATTTGACTAGTACATTAATTTATCGACTGCGAAAAGACCAAAGGCCAATTTAACCACAGTGGGATTTGAACTCATTCCCTAAAAAACTGCATCAGATGTCGCAAGGAATTTTCTAGGCATATGACCTCCAGAACCAAGGTAACAATAAAAATAGTACAAAATAAAAGTACAAGTTGAGCGAAATAAAAGCAAAAGCAAAGATTAGAACATTAAAATTTATCATTATTATATTGTTATAACAGTGGTTACAACAATGGAAACAAGAAATGATAACAATCATTGCAATAATATACGCTATTTCAACATACTATTTTTAACCATTCTGTAATGGAGGACATGTCAAAATATCTAAGGCAAAATATTATCATCTAGTATTATAGCATGATAGGATGATTATAATAATTCTATGAGTGAAGGAAATTGTTTCTAGTAATCGATTTTTTTGCGTAGAAAGCAGTATTTTTCAGGAATCTACAGATTTTCAAAAGGCAATCTCAATATTCATGCAAGCATAGCTACCAGTTGAAATCCTTTTGATTAGATGCCCTGAAGTGACAACTAATGAATTAGCCTGCAATTTTGTCATAGTACCTTTCATTGTAATTGCAATCAGAGAAAATATTAAAAAACTGTACAACATTCGAATCCCACTGAGAAAATACTTTTCCTTTCATATTTTAATAGGATGAGATAATGTTTTTGACAAATGGAATCGATCAAAAGGTACACTTTATTTAGACAATGTCAGCCAATGTAAGGTGTTAATAATTTTGGCAAAGTTAACCGAATATTAAATTTTAACATTCTAAATTATTTGACTGCCATGGCCATCATATGCTAACGAATAATTTTGATACAGATAAATTTACTCTTAAGGATGGTCCTGAATTGTCAAAAACAGTTCAAGATTCATAGCAAGCAACTGAAAACTACTCTTTTACTCTTTCACTTGTTTCAGTCATTTGACTACGGCCATGCTGGAGCACCGCCTTTAATCGAAGAAATCGACCCCAGGACTTATTCTTTGTAAGCCTAGTACTTATTCCATAGGTACCCCTTTTGCCGAACCGCTAAGTTACGGGGACGTAAACACAGCAGCATCGGTTGTCAAGCGATGTTGGGGGAAAAACACAGACACACAAACATATACACACACATACATGCATATGTATATATATATATATATATAT
>NC_068981.1:60088129-60094813 GCF_001194135.2 Octopus bimaculoides
ACACACACACACACACACACACACACACACACACATATATATATATATATATATATATATACGATAGGCTTCTTTCAGTTTCCGTCTACCAAATCCACTCACAAGGCTTTGGTCGGCCTGAGGCTACAGTAGAAACTTGCCCAAGGTTCCACGCAGTGGGACTGAACCCGGAACCATGTGGTTGGTAAGCAAGCTACTTACCACACAGCCACTCCTGCGTCTATACTGTATGAAACAGGGAAGAACATTCATTTCGATGTGAGTGCTGTTTTCCTTTAATTTACAAACAAATGAACAAAATTTGTGACTACAACCCGCATAAGACTGTTTAAAGTAATTTACATAATTCAGTGAACTTTGTATGTTACAGATCTGTACAAAATCTAATAGTATTTGGATATCAAATACATTGGATGTGGCACAACGACCCTAAAACTTTTGTGATTAAAAAGGGGAATTGAAACATTTTGAACTTTTCCCAACCGTATTAAATAAAAACGAAATACTTGAAAAGGAAAAAAATTATTATGCATGTTGCTGTAAATGTTTTCGCTGAGTAGAAATAGTTATAATTTGAAGCTGGGCAATTATATCAGGGATTTATTATTTCTTTTTCTCCTCACCACTCAATATTTTTGAAGTATCTGGTTTGCTATTGATGTAAATGTTTCCGATTTTACAAGACATGACCCAATAGATTTATGATCTTTTGGTTTCATTAGAAAGTAGAATTGTAAATCATTTTATCATTTAACAAATATCCCAACGCCTCAAACATAGCCATTAGACTAATAATATTAAATTTCTAGAGATATAACATGGCAATTAAATATAATCATATAGATACAACTAGCGTTTGCGGTAGAATAAAACTCATAAGCTGAATTCTCAATAAAACTTTACTTAGGCAGCTGTGTATCCGTATAATGCTATATTCGGCAATACTAGTCTATAAAGATAATATTTCTTGATTCGTAGATATCAATTTTACTATTCATAGCAACGAAAATAAACGGTCTCTGAGAAAAATCTGAATGCTGCGCACTAAATTCAAAATATTTTGGCTGTTCATTTCCCGTTAATCAAGTTTTTTATGTACTCAAACTAATGTATTAATATACGCACATACTTCTAATATAGTCCTATGTTGGCACTGCATCGCTTACGACGTCGAGGGTTCCAGTTGATCCGATCAACGGAAAAGTCTGCTCGTGAAATTAGCGTGCAAGTGGCTGAGCACTCCACAGACACGTGTACCCTTAACGTAGTTCTCGGGGATATTCAGCGTGACACATCGTGACAAGGCTGACCCTTTGAATTACAGGCACAACAGAAACAGGAAGTAAGAATGAGAGAAAGTTGTGGTGGAAGAGTACAGCAGGGTTCGCCAACATCCCCTGCTGGAGCCTCGTGGGGCTTTAGGTGTTTTCGCTCAATAAACACTCACAACGCCCGGTCTGGGAATCGAAACCGCGAGTCCGCTGCCCTAACCACTGGGCCATTGCGCCTCCACAATATAGTCCTATAAACCGGGGTGGATTTTGTAAATAGGAGCAAGAAACTAAAAATGCATTTAACAAAGTAGGTGAATTTCCAGTGTTTACAACACCAAATTCACAGCTTCATTACAATATGAATTCAGTGCACTTTCATAATTAAAACGTCCAATTAATCTCATTTCTCGGCACCTCTTAATATTTTTATGAATATTTCTAAATATCAAGCTATTTACCACAGCGTCAACAAGCGAAGGTTATACGGCCAATGATGAAATCTCAGAAACATAAGAAAGCTTCCGTAGCTGTCTCTTGCTTGCTCGGCCAGTAAATAACGTTAGCTAATTCCCAATATTTTTACTAATCAACAAATAAAGGTCACTACTGTTATTTCTGACGTTGAAAAACACGGAATATTCAGAGCACTGTTTTTGCTTTTTAATTATGTAGTCAGCACCCTGTCATAATGTTTATTTCTTCCTTTCTACACCCCAGAAGTAGATTTTCTCGGGCATACTAAACACCGCAGCCTCTCCTCAGGTCTGAACACAGCTGATTTCTTTGTAGAGAATACCAGAGAGAAAGAAAGAGTAAGAGAGAGATAAAAAGAGAGTGAGAGAGAAATAAAGAGAGAGAGAGAGAGAGAGAGAGAGAGAGGGATTCAAAGAAAAAGAAAGAGAGAATGAGACCGAAATAATCGACATTATTATTGGACTAGTACTTTATTTGTTGAATACGAGAGGAGGGAAGGATAAGATGTCCTCTGCATGAGCTGAGCTTTGAAGATCCGTAAGGGTTTCTAATTGACATTCTGGTTCCTAACAACTTATCCTCTATAAAATTGTTTCTAACATCTGTACAAAACTTGAAATCTGTGGGAAGTGGTTATTCGATATCACGAACCCCAGTAACAGATTGATACTTTACTTTATCGACAACTAAGGCATGTAAAGGGGAATTAATATCAGTGGCATTTAAATGCAGATTGAATTGAGTCGGAATAGTTACCGCAGTAAATTTTTATAGGGCCTCTGGTGAATCTGCTAATGCACCACCCTTACGCCGCTTCAATGTACTAAATACCTAATTTGCGTGGCTTTCATAATGTACATGATTTCAGTTTACAGAATTGATTGAAAATCTACTTTGTTAAAGGCAATTTCTTAGCGAAACAAATTATGAAAAAATCTGTATACAATGTTCATTGAATTTATGAAAATTCCATCTATGCGCAAGATAAAATATATTGTTATGGAGTATTAAATCAATAGATATTGCACATCTTGATTAACAAAAAGATGATGAAATATCGACTTATCTGTTTTATTGCATCTTTGTTGAATGCGAGCAAAAATTTAACGTAGCTGTTGCTATTGTTTTGAAAGAAGCATAATAAATAAAATAAAACATCATGATTATAGGAGAAAATATTTGATTAATTTGGTACAAAATAATACATAATAAAATCATGATGATTTTGTTATCATTTGAAGAAATACCAAACGCAGATAGAATCATCTGCAGTCATAATTTACAAGAGCTCGTTGGAGTATTTGAAATACTCCAAATGGTGAGTAGCAAAACGTCATATTTTTTCTGCGATTAAAGAACTGTTACGTTTATGTATGTGCTTTGCAAGATTCCTGATGTGAAATCGTTTGTTGAAACAGATACTGTTACATTTCGGGACGGTTATTTTGTTTTGGCAGAAAAACACACGCATTATGTACTCGTTCAGTTTTATTATTAGCTCCGAGAGCGGTCGGGTTCATTTTTAGTATTTTAGTTTATTTCGATTTTATTTCAGATTTTCTCATTTTAAAAATCATCTCTGGCTAATCGTCAAGAGGACGTTGGTGTGGCCTTGGCAAAGGTTTGCGCTCTCTGAGTGCTCTTGTTACTTTTGTGTCCTTTGCCTGAACTCTTTCGTCAAACATAACATCTTGTAACCGCTTCAGCGACACTATCTCACGTATCTCATCCTGTTCTGTTTAGTCCAGTCTGTCTTTCTATAGTGTGAATCCTCATCTGCGCATGCGTTTGCGTCTGTATCTCTGTGCGTGCGTGTTGTGTACATGTGTGTGCACGCGCGTCTATGTGTTTTGTATTGTTTTGTGTGTGTGTATATGAGTTTGCTTATTATACTTTTAATACTCGTATCCTTTATTTAGTTTTTTCTTTTCCTTTATTTCCTTATTATTTCCTTTTTCTCTCATTCCGTCTTAGGTATATGCATGTGTGTCTTTCGTATTTGTATATGGGTTTATGTATTATACCGTTTGTATCTATGTCTTTTTTGTCAAATTCTATCTTTAATTGTCATGTTGCATAGTGTGGTGGTGCAGTTTTATTGTTCCATTCGTGTTTTCTTTTGAGGCCCGATCTGTCTACTACTATGTGTGTGACCTCTGTAATCTGTCAAAGTGTCGTGTCTTTTCTATGTGTGGATAACACCTTAATTTCTATGTTACTAACCGAGTCTGCATGTTCTAATTGAGAAAGTTGGTAGAACACTGACAAGCTTTTCTCCCCTTTGAACTCTCGATAGTATTCACCGATGCACTCCCCCGTAGCTTTTTTATACACTGTTTTATCACATTTTCGCAGTGTTTGTGCTTAATGTCCTTGTGTACCACATGTATGATAGTGAAATCCACTTTTTGGAGCTAACAGTTGATGTCCCTGATCGATCAATAGTGTTTGCCTTAGAATATCTTCCAGACATGATAGACAAACTCGGTCGTCATAACAAGGTTTGATTACTGAGGATCTTTTGCTCTTTTGACTGCAGATGATACGTTTTCATAATACCTAACCGAAAAACACAGCTACATTAATAATGCTGACCATCTTCGTGCTATTATAGTTGGCAGCTGCTGGTTAGATTGGAATCTGCCATATCTTATATAGAAATGAGGAGGTTAAATTTGAGCTTGTGCCACGTTAGAATACATTTGACTGTTTTCCAATTTTAAACCCCAGTTTTTTTTCACAAATTCCCTATGCACCCTGTAGTTAGTAAATTGGTTACTATATCTCTTAAAGCTAAAGTGTGACGAAAGAATTGAAAAAGAGTGATAAAAATAATAGCTAAGATGTAATGCATTGTATTTGTCTGCAGGAGGTTTTGATTCGCTGATAAGTTGGGTTCTATTCTGTCATAATAACCTTATCATCATGATTGATTAGATAATTGCTAATATCAGAAAATCGAGATGAAACCTTGAATACTTGGCATTAGCTTTATATATTTGTGATTCACAATAATGACTATCTTTACAGAATATTAAATGGTTGTCTTGGTTTAGGTTACATTCGAATATCTAAATCGTAGTTATTTCTAGTTGTCACATTACCATTAAAACGATATTTACTGCGATAAAATGTCTTAACAATAAACACGCCGAATAACAGTTTGTTTCACTAAAGTAAAGCTGCTGTAAATAAATTTCGCATTGTAATGTCTTGGCTTTTCTCAAAATGTAGCAATCTACATATAAAATAGTGTCAACAAGAAACGAAACCTACATTGTTGGTTCATACTTTGGAGAATTTACGACTTTTCTAAAGATCTTGCCGTTGGATAGAATCTAAGTGTTGCATGTTTACGTTGAAAAAGGGCTATTGTTTTTACGAGAGTTTTGAAGTTCAAAATATTACTGGTATATATTTAGTTACCATACAATTGGAAAGCAGCACCAACTGATGAGGAATTTAGATATCAATAAATATTTAGTTTCAGTTGTGAGTACCTTATGTTAAACTAAGAAATTGTTCATAAACTCATTCCGTAAATATCTTTGCCAAAAGTATTGTTCATTAATTTCTAGCACACCGGTACTTTTCTTATTCTATGGATTTCCAATCTGGACATCAAGTTGTACATATTCAGTACTAAAATAAATCACTCTCTATTACTATCACTTTCTTTTGACTTCATAAAAGCAGCCTTTATTTAAATCATCAATCACAGCATAATATTAAAAAATTCCACTTTGGGAACTGAATGCTCGAAAGTATTAATTTGTTACTTTTTATTATTTACTAGCGTGGTCCGTGGAAACTCCACGGAGCGAAAACTTTAAGAGGTGCTATTTAAGAAAGAAAGGACAATTTGCATTCTTATCTAGTATATATAAATTACAGTATTTGTGCGTATAATGATTAACGTATACATTTCCACAATTCTCAACCGATTTTCAACAAACGTCCCACACACATCACTTATGTCCCAGGGAGGTCATGCACTATAACTTAATTTCCATATTTAAACTGCATTAAACTTTGACAAGCTTACATTTACCTATTCTGAGTTACTTGAAAGGTGATGTTCTCTTCCCTCTCTTCTATTTTTTTTGATACCTTTAGTTACATACGAATGCATTGTTTCACTTTAAGGATGCTTATTTACCCGTCCATTATGATATTTCGACTGTTGTCCATTGTTTCAAATACGTTTTTGTATTGTCGTCTTTAAATAAGAGTTTTGCTTCCACTAGCAAAAGCTATACGTATCTTTCAGAAAGCTCTAAACCAGTTTAACTTTATGCATTATACGCTGTTAGTTTATGCGCAGGCTATGTGGGAAGACTTTTGTTAGCTTTTCCCTTCGAAAAAAGATCTCCCTTTGCTGTTGAATAAAATAAACAAACTCAAAAGGGGAAATTGCAACGTCTTCCTTCAATTTCCTTATACCATTTATGTGAATGTTTGTGTCAAGAAATTTCGCTTTCATGTAAAACAACTATATGTTGTTGTCATTACCCGTAATCTACTCCCAGAACACTTCAGTAGCTTTATTTTGCATCGCTTGCAAACTTACCACCAAAGCAACTTAAACCGTTCAAAGGACGGGTGCGTTTGCTAGTTGCATATAAATCTTAATACGCATATCATTCGTTAGCATTTGATTCTTTTGAAACTGCAAGATCAATATACAATTGCATATTCCTTATTGCGCAATAATTTATCATAATTATTTACATTATATAAAAAAGTACTCAAAACTAAATAAAGAATATAGAAAATGCTGTTATTTACACGATTTATTTTTGAATTCTTTTGCAAATTAAAATAAAAATAACATCCAGAGCTGTTTTCTTAAGCTATTTCATTTCCAGTTGCAAGAATGTATCATATGATTTTAAGATTTTCCTCTGCCAAGCTCTCACTCTCTCTCTCTCTCTCT
>NC_068981.1:60094823-60098344 GCF_001194135.2 Octopus bimaculoides
GTTCATCTATCTATGTGTCTGTCTGTCTGTCTCTATCTATCTATCTATCTATCTCTCTCTAACTCTCTCTCTCTCTCTCTCTCTCTCTCTCTCACTCTCTCTTTCCCTCCACCTATGATTTCAACAAACTTTTTAACCGGTAATATCCCTCTTCACGTTAACACCGCTCTCTCTTTCTATTTCTCTTCACCTCTCACTTCCACTAACCACGTGACAGCATGGCTAGTAGAACTGGCTATTTGCTAGCTCACTCACCCTCTCCCTCTCATTCGCTCTCAGACACCCTTCATCTCCCTCTCTCCCCTTCTTCCCTCTCTGTCACTCTTACTCCAGCTCTCACGTCACCATCCCCTCTCTCCAACACACTAAAACGTAACGTATGAACGAACGAACGGACAAAATTATGTCAGATAATCAGAGAGCTTTCCAAGCACAAGGTATGAAGTTGATTTAGTCCGTTTATTAAGAGAGTAAGCTAGATCAGAATATGCGTGCGAGTTTTGTAAATTCAAATTACAACACTTCATTATGAATTATCAACACATTTACTCTAAGGTTCAGACGTGTGGTAAGTAGCTTCCTTACCAGCCACATGGTTCCGGGTTCAGTCCCACTGCGTAGTACCTTGGGCAAGTGTCTTCTACTATAGCCTCGGGACGACCAAAGCCTTGTGAGTGGATTTGGTAGATGGAAGCTGAAAGAAGCCCGTCGTATATATATATGTATATGTATATAAATGTGTGTTTGTGTGTCTGTGTTTTTTTCCCCTAACATCGTTTGACAACCGATACTGGTGCGTTTACGTCCCCGTAACTTAGCGGTTCGGCAAAAGAGACCGATAGAATAAGTACTAGGCTTACAAAGAATAAGTCCTGGAGTCGATTTGCTCGACTAAAGGCGGTGCTCCAGCATGGCCACAGGCAAATGACTGAAACATGTAAAAGAGTAAAAGAGTATATTTATGGCACATATAATAAACTATGTTAATAACAACCGTATCATAGAATGTGAGATGCATTTCACTTCCATGAAACTACGGACGCAAATCGTATTCATCTGATCAAATAATTTTTCAAATAATCTGTCGAAGGTCACTTAGTGTGCGGAAAGTAACAGGAAAGTTAATCAAAAATGTTCATAGAATATGTATACATAGATATTCTGCCAACTTTAATAAATGAAGTATACATTGAATAACGTCCTATAAAAAAACAAAACAAAGAAACGAAATGATTACGGCTGGAATGGCCTTGACAAAAATTTGCTCAGACAACGATATATAACATATCTACATGTAACTAGTCTAGATGATTGTATACATTTGTAAATGAATATGAGCAACTAATTATATTCACTTTAGTGTAGAGTGTGTTGAGTACTGCTTGTATGCCGTAATAGGCACGTAGAAACAGTTCATGCTTGTTGGAAAAAAATCTGGCGGGAAGAGTTAGATTAACTGTATTAAGTTAAGCTTTGCGCCAAAACAATGGGTAGCTGTATTACCTGACAATATGAGTTCATTTGATGTTTACTAGATATTTATATATTTGGATGGATGGACGTTTAAATAGACTTAGCAACTCGGTGGTGATGGTACTATTAGATATTGGCTGATACGATTCTCATGTTTATATTCGAAATCCTTGTTGATGGGAAAAGCAAAACTACTCGTCACAGTGTATATTCAATCGTACATTTCCTAGTTGTCTCCTACCTACTTCAAGACTTTGTTACACCCCAACTATTATTACAGGTATTGTAAATGTAGTTATGAATACCAAATAATTTCATGTGTTATATTTCTCGGCTTTAAGTAATGTTCTAAATGTATTTTCGTCATATTACCTCTTCTTCATATTCTCACCACTTTTATGTTCTCTTCCTGTCCCATGTAATTTTCGAAAATAACTTCGACTTCCTCTTTATATATCCTTTTTTTCAAATGATGATGCTATCTGTATCTTTCCTTTATTTTTTTTTTTACTTTTTGCTTATTCTTACATCTATCTATTTTTGTCTCTGCTGCTACTGTTGTTGTTGTCCTTTTTCTGCTGCTGCTTCTGCTTCTGCTGCTGCTGCTACTACTACTACTACTACTACTACTACTACTACTACTACTACTACTACTACTACTACTACTACTCTATCTCTTTCCCTCTTCCACTCTTTCCCTCGTTCCCTCTATGACAAGAGGTAGAACCGTAGCGATTGAATACATAGAGGGAGAAATCCTTATATCTAAAGAGTAATTGCAAGTCAAGGAACCGAGGTTAATACAATACGATGCTCAAACAAGAGCTGATGAAGCGGGGCTCGAATATGTATGTCCCTTAATCTTATTTTGTATTGATTTATCATATAGAGAAAGCCATATATTGTGTGAAGAAGTGTTTAGTTGATTATATCAGGGCGCAGTTGCTAGTTTCTTATATTTACGGCAAGAAGACGGCGGATCTTGAAAATGAGATATGTTTTGGATCTTTCTGATTTGACGGGCAACACTTTTCATTTATGTTTTATGTAGTGTTTTTGGTACCGAAACACTTTCAAACTTCGTATACTTGTATATTTTGTGTTATGGAACAGCTAACGTTTTTTGTATTCGAAGTTATTTCATGTGAAAAATTGTCGTATTTCGGTAATTTGAACCAATCACTGACGTCTATTGAGGTTTAAACAATTACTGCCGTGGAATGTAAACAACATGTTCTAGCGGTGTTATGGGATCTTTTCCCTTGAATAAAATTAGTGCCGTAGTTTGTCAACAACAACTATTCGTGGTACTGTTATTTATGACATCGCTCGTGTGTTTGTACTGGTTTTAGCTTTAGGGTTTTAGGGTTAGAGTTCGGATTTTAGAGTTACGGTTAGTTTTAGGGTTACGGTTAGTTTTAGGGTTACGGTTAGTTTTAGGGTTACGGTTAGGGTTATGATTATTTTTGCCATAACCTCACTCATAACCCTAACCCTAACCCTAAAACCCTATAACTCATAACCATAAACCTAACCCTAATCCGAACCCTAACCCTAAAACCCTAAACCCTTACTAGGGAATAATGATATAATTAAACAGGGAATGACACTCTTGACACCGGCAAAAATTATTGTTTACAAAAACAGCAGTAACTGTATTCAGCTGAATAGACGTCAGTGACTGGTTGAAATTACAGAAATACGACAACTTTAACATGAACTAACTTGCGATGTACAAATTTTTGTTAAGAAGGCTAAGAGGAAAAGTTATTTTATATGACACATTCTACCAGTATCCCAAGTTTGAAAGTGTTTCGTTTAGAAAACAAGTGGTGCCCGTCAAATCAGAAAGATCCTACGATTTTCCTTTTTCCACAACTAGTATTTATATTACTAATTTTTTTTTCTTTGATTTGTGAAATTGATTCCTTTCTCATTTTGATTTTGAATTTTCTTTTGCATTCTTTTTAAAAATACAGACAAGGGCTTGTTAGCATATGGACGAGCAAAAATATAACAATAAAATAAAGGAGGAAATCCAGGTAAAA
>NC_068981.1:60098373-60099129 GCF_001194135.2 Octopus bimaculoides
ATAATAATAATAATAATAATAATAATAATAATAATAATAATAATAATAATAATAAGAAGAAGAAGAAGAAGAAGAAGAAGAAGAAGAAGACGAAGAAGAAGAAGAAAGAGAAGAAGAAGAAGAAAAAGAAGAAGAAGAAGTTGAAGAAGAAGAAGGAAAGTGACCGTGGAAAGAAAGAAATAACAGAGGAAGGCTTGACAAAACATGTTAAGTCAGCTTGAAAAAGAGTAGTAAGAGATTATATAAAACTATAGATAAATAATAAACCAAATAGGAAAGAAATTGAGAGCGAATAGTCAGTCATAAAGAAGTAAATATGAAGACATCGCATACACATATACACACACACACATATTACAAAGAAACATATATATATATAGATATACACTCACACACACAAACTCTCACATACACACACATTCACACACACACATTCACACGCACACGCAAGCAGTCACACATACACACAGGCGGTGAGCTGGCAGAAACGTTAGCACGCCGGCGAAATGCTTTGCAGTATTTCGTCTGCCGCTACGTTCTGAGTTCAAATTCCGCCGAGGTCGACTTTGCCTTTCATCTTTTCGGGGTCGATTAAATAAGTACCAGTTACGCACTGGGGTCGATGTAATCGACTTAATCCGTTTGTCTGTCCTTGTTTATCCCCTCTGTGTGTAGCCCCTTGTGGGTAGTAAAGAAATAACACACACATAAACACACACAACACACACACACACGTACAGAGAGAGAGGGAGAGAG
>NC_068981.1:60100400-60101819 GCF_001194135.2 Octopus bimaculoides
TATATATATGTACGTATGTATATAAATGTATGTGTAATTTTTCAATGCGTACATATGATGCGAAAGAATAAATAAATAGTTACCAGGGTAGCAAAAATTCACATAATTGCAAAGTATATTACAGCCTACTTATAAAGGTAGAAATTCCAGGGTTAAGTGAAATGTTTTCGTATAACATGGATTCATTAAGATATGGAGTCAAACGTAGGCGTTATTCAAATCATTTATACTTCCAACATGTTTCGAAGAAAACATTGAGATTATTCCGGAGGGAATAAAAATGATGTAAAACAATGCAGTCATCTCGTCAGGGGAAAAAGTGATGCGAAACACATCAATAAGCCATTTTAACCGAATGTGATTACCGCGTATATGATGAAGGGGAACGCTAGCAATTTACTTTGTTTTTTAAACCCTTAATAGATTTAACGTCAAAGGTAATTTAGAAAAAGAGAAGGAAGAGAAAGAAAGAAATTAACAGAAATTTATGAGTGAAAAAAATATAGTATGATTGATGAATGGAAATAAATTTTAAAAGCGTGGAAATAGATATATGAAATGGAAATAAAATGTAAGAAGACAGTTAAAGGTTGAATTTTGTAGATTGGTAGATATTACGTTTGGGTATTAAAGGTATATTTTTGCCAATGTTTACAACGATAAACCTGTTCATTAAACGTGTTTACAAGAGTATTCATTGAGAAAAGGATGAGAAACTGTTCTTTGTTACAGAGCAAACAAAAAAGATTCGCTTCTGTCATATGGGAAGGATCCAGATAGAACACCCCCTACTTCAAGTCGAATTGTCCACCATGCTACCCTAGAGACCAAACCAATTCACCAAGCCTAGCAGTGCTGCGCTCATTGACACCTCGAAATGTAGAGCAATGGCCAGATACTCCCCTCGAAAACTGAGACGATGAGCTACCTATACAAAAAAGGCGTCAGAACCGGAAGCAATTTTACATTGATAAACAGAGACTCCAGCCCCAGAACCACCACTAAGGAAACGAACACGACCCGAACCCATATCAGAAACATTAATACTGCTACTACTATAGGTCACAAAAAGGCTAGCGCTAACAACATCACTGTTATTATTCTCACCAAGTGGACGTGCACTCACAACCCACTGCCATGCGAAGAGATGACCTACGAAAGGCCCCCGGTGTTTGAAAAACCTATCCCAACTCGGTATGAATTGATAACGGAATGGCACCTGGTACTCCTTGGAAAATTCTTATCCACAGTGGTACCTTGGGCAAGTGTCTTCTAAACCTCAGGCCGACCAAAACCTTGTGAGTGGATTTGATTGACGGAAAAAGCTCGTCGTATATATGTGCGTGTGTGTATATATATATATATTTTAGTGTGTGTGTACTTATGTGTGTGTGTGTGTGTGTGTGTGTGTGTGTGTGT
>NC_068981.1:60101890-60104097 GCF_001194135.2 Octopus bimaculoides
GTTTGCTTTTGCCCCCATAACTTAGCGGTTCAGCAAAAGAGAAGACATAGTAAGTACCATTTGTTAAAAATAGATGCTGCAGTCGATTCATTGGACTAAAGTTCTTCAGGGCGGTGCCACAGCTTGGCCGGAGTCTAATGACTGACACAAGTAGCGGATAAAAGATAAAGATGCAAAGTATCAGCTACTGGAAAAGACTGAAAGAATTAAGACTCTTCTCCCTAAAACGAAGGCTGGAAAAATATACACTGATATACATCTGGAAAATCCTGGAAGGCCTTGTACCAAACTCTGGCATTGAAAGTTACTCAAACACCAGAATGGGATGCCATTGCATAGTACCGAAGATCCCAGCATCGCCATCAAAATACGAGACCAGATACTGCAATAGCTTGAGTTTCAAGGACTCACAATTCTTCAATATCCTTACAAAATGCCTGAGAGGCCTGCATGATGTGGATATAAGTACCTTTAAAACAAAACTGGTTCCAGACGAGCCTATCACGGCAGGATGAGGGCAGCGGCATCAAATTCCCTTATTGACCAAATGCCACATATCAGAAGAAGTTTCAAATAATGGTGTACCACAGTCAACGGTGGTGCCCCAGCATGACCGCAGCTTCGAAGCTGAAACATTTTAAAGAAATTATATATCCACATATATGTGATCCGATATTTCATACAGGTTTGCCTACAATTTTATTGCTAAGTGTAATCTAATGTAAATTCATGCTTATAATTTACAGAGGGAAAGGAAATATTGGGATTGTTTCGGTTGGTTTCATTTCTATTTGTTGACTCATCAGACTACAAATATTCTCATTTCATGCCAATGAAAGATTGATAGCATATAACAATTTCTATGAAACAGTTACATAACTGTGCAATCATGGCACAGGGCTGCTATTTTTTCTATTTTATGATTTATGCAATTTAATATACGCATATTTACAATTTTTAATAATAAATCTCGCTGGAAAATGTAAACAAATGCGAACGCGTTTATATCTCTGCGTGGCTTATATTTTAAAATTCTAGGCATGGCTATGTGATAAGAAGATTGCTTCCCAACCAGATGGTTCCGAGTTCAGTCCCACTGCGCGGCATCTTGAGCAAGTTTCCTCTACTGTAGCCTCGGGCCAACCAAAGCCTTGTGAGTGGATTCAGTAAACAGAAACTGAAAAAAGCCCGTCGTATATGTGTGTTAGTGTTTGTCCCCCATCTCCGCTTGAAAACCGATGTTGGTGTGTGTACATCCCTGTAATTTAGCGGTTCGGCAAATAAAACCGATAGAATAAGTACTATATATATATATATATATATATATATATATATATACGATGGGGTATCCAAAATAAATCGAAATTTTGCAATATTATTACTCAGTTTTACATGTTTACGCTTTTATCGCCTTCAAAGTATTCTTCATTTGAAGCAATAAATCGGTCCAGGCGCGTTTTCCACTATTTGATGCAATGCTGGAACTCTTGTAAAGTGATGGCTTTCAACGCCTCCGTCATTTTTTTCTTCACCACTTCCACATTTGCAATTTCCGTAGCACCAGCTTTGGTCACCAGCAATGACCTTCGAAAAAAGGTTTGGTTCAACTTCCAACTGTTCTTTCAGTTCAAGACACGCATTTAGTCGTGACTAATTTTGATCTGTGAGCAAGAAAGGCACACATTTTACTGCAACTAATTTCATTCACAATTCTTCGCTCAAAGCTTGTTGACAGGACCTCCAGGACACATCAGTCATACCAATAAGTTCGTCAATTTTTCGGTGGTGGTTTCCCAGGATCAGTTCATGAATTTTGGTGTTTTCATTCGTTCGGGAGTTCGACGGTTGCCCTAAACTAGATTAGTCTTCAAACGACAAGTGGCCATTCCTACAGCATGAAAACCACTCGTAAACTTGTATTTTGCTCATGGCAGCGTCCGTGTAAGCTGTGTGGGCTGCCCTTTTTCCCCAGCAGAAAACAGAATTTCACGGAAACACGCTGTTCCTTCGTTTCGGCCATCGCAAATATCGACGAACAAGAGAGAAGCACTGCAAAACACAGACGCACTACGTGGCAACTCAACAATAACCCATGATGGCGGTCGGCCCATTGATGCTTGAAGGATGCATTAAGTGGTTTCTAGCGGCGGAAGCCTGAAATACAACGGGCTTACACCACAGAGAACTTTTCTGGTTAATTGGCGTAT
>NC_068981.1:60104306-60106699 GCF_001194135.2 Octopus bimaculoides
ACACACACACACACACACACACACACACACACACACACACACACACACACACACACACACACACACACACACATATATATATGTATGTATATCAAAATAAGCAACAAGGATATCCAGTGGTAATGCAGTTCGATCGTTTGATGCAACTCCATTCGATTGAACAATGCAATGACTACATCAATTTTAATTAAATTCTGTCTTTGTGCAACTGAGGATTGCTCTGCATTTTAAATTGATGTAATGTTTGCATTGTTGAATATAACGGAGTTGCATGAAACGATCGTACTGCATTACCTCTGGATATCCTTATTGCTTATTTTGATTTTAATCACCTTACATTGAAATTGTATGGATAACACCGTACAAAATTCGGGTGCCACAACTTAAGTATCATATTCATCTGAATCTATCTATCTATCTATGTATCTATCTATGTATCTATCTATGTATCTATCTATTGATCTATCTATCTATCTATCTATCTATCTATCTATCTATCTATCTTTCTCTCTGTCTGTCTGTCTGTCTGTCTGTCTGTCTGTCTGTCTGTCTCTCTCTCTCTCTCTCTCTCTCTCTCTATATATATATATATATATATATAATTATATATATATATATACATATATATATACATATATATGTATATATATATGGAGAGAGAGAGAGAGAGAGAGAGAGAGAGAGAGAGAAATAGATAGATATGAATACATACACAAAAATAGCACATACACATACACATAGTGTATTTGTGGGTGGGTGTTTGTATATATACACACACATACACACAGTGAAAGAGACATTAAAATCTGAAACTCGACCGAGGGCGGAAAAAAAAGAGTAGGATTTGCTGTATGAGTGTCCTTGTACGTGTGACAGTGTATCTGTGCCTCTTTCATGCTTACATATGCATATATGCATATATTTATTTATATAAACAGGACAGGCTTATGTAAGCCTTTCTACTTGATTCTATGTGTGTTCATTGATGTAGATGCGCGTGCATGTTTGTGAATGTCTGTGTTCTTATATGTGTTTATGAGTGTATGATTATGTGTGCATTGTTGCGTATTTTCTTTGCGTTTGTATGTTTTTGAGTATGTGTGTTTCTGTACTTGAATTTGGTTGTTTGCATGCTTAAATGTGCCTGTCAGAAAGTATACTGTAAGCGTACGTGTTCGGTTATGTTTAGCAATTCATATTTATCTGCATGTGTATATATGCGTGTAACAAGTTCGTATGCTACTCCCGTGCATATATGCAAGTATATGGGTAACTTTCTACACGTTATGTTTACGCTAAAACAACTCCTTAGAATGTGAATATCTTTATGTAAGACTGTGGGTTAATGAATTATCAGAGTTTGCATGCAATTTTATGTCTGATTGGTTGTGTGTGGATAAGCTTGTGATTTTAGGAAAATGTGTCGTGACGTTTTAAACACCTTTTAAATACGTTCAATAGCTAAGATTGTTTATATCTATAACTCTTATCTCCTGCCGTAAGCGAGTTCTGTGTGTGTCCAGTCTTATTCCACTTCTGCTAACTTAAAAATATTATGGTTTCATATCTTTCGTCTTTACAATTTTCATTTATTTGGACTTTTGCAAACAAGAACATATGCAAAGGAATTATCTAGTATCACTTTTGCTTTTGTGTGCTTTTTTTTTTTTCATCTGTACTTTTTACTATACATTCTTTTACGACTACATTTTTTGGAAATTGTCCTCTATCGCTTATTTTCTACATGCTAGTCTTCTTTATTCCTAGCCAAAGAATGAAACATAACAGAATAAAAACAATGATTTGAAACAAACGAACGAACGTGAGCGTGAATGTGTGTGTATATGTGTGTGCGCGTGTATGTGTGCGTGTATGTGTGTGTGTATCTGTAGGTAGATGTGCTTATGTGTGTGTCTGTGTGATCGTGAGGCAGAATTTGAAAGAAAATAAAGAAACTTAAAACCAGACACCGAAAAGAAAGGGAGAAGGAGAAATAGAGAGAAAGAGAAAGATGGGGCGAAAGAAGGGAAGAAAGACACGGAGAGCACAGAAAGGGAGATATGGAGAGAGAAGGGTAGGGGGAGGAAGAGAGAGAAAAGAGAAGGAAAAATGAATATGCATTGCGTATGGGTGTGCACGAGTGTGTGTGCATTATGAACTAACGTGGGAGAAAAAGTTGAACATAAATGTGTGAATGAGAGGGAGTGAGAAAGAAGGGAGAAAGTCAGAAATAAAACTGCTATGGTAAAATAAAAACCGGAATAAAACATCATTGATAGATTGTGTGTGTCAGGAGGAGTGTAAGGAGGAGAACGTAAGAGAGAAATAGAGAATAGAAGAGAAGAGAGAGAGAGAGAGAGAGAGAGAGAGAGAGAGAGAGAGAGAGAGAGAGA
>NC_068981.1:60108459-60109310 GCF_001194135.2 Octopus bimaculoides
ATATTGGTGTGTATGTATTGCGAACCTATGTCGAAATATATAATAACATTGTACATTTCCCTCCCTTTCTCATCCTCATTTACAAAAACCCTTTCCTATCTCCTCTCTCTCTCTCTTTTGCCTATTGTATACATACATGCATACTAACGCACACGCACACACATACACACACACACATACACACACACACACGTACACACACACACTCTCTCTCTCCCTCTCTTCCTCCCACCCACATATATATATATATATATATATATATATATATATATATATATATTCTGGGAATGCATGCAAATGCATGTATGCATATACATACACCGATGCACGTATACAGATATACACAGATTCAAACGCACATACACACACACACACGCACACAGACACAAATATTGAGAAACGGAGGAAAGTGAACGAGAAGGCTTTTTACGCCCGTTAACACCGATTATTTCCCTTCGTCGGCGTTCGATAGCCACTGATCCTTGGTGAGAGAGACAAAATCTTGGCAATCTTATATCTACTTTTCCAGTGAAATTCTTCACTGATATCGAAAAGGTGAAAATCCCTGAAATCCGGATCCGTTCGTGCTACAGATCATGGTGAGAGGGATAACTTCCCTTGGCAAACAGGACACAGTAGTGTGTCGATAAGCCAGCTGGAGGAGACGTCCTCCTGGGGCTAAAAGCAACAGTAACATCCACCCCTAGGGGTCAGCCACACTTATGTGGCAATATACTACACTTTATCGTGCAGTTACTGTTAATACTTCATTTAGAGAATTAACATTGCTTGTTTTCACCTTTTCGATATCAGTGAAGAATTTCACTGGAAAAGTAGATATAAGATTGCCA
>NC_068981.1:60109873-60119031 GCF_001194135.2 Octopus bimaculoides
TATATATCCGTATATACAATCACACATACATAACATATATATAGAAATATTAAGACATGGAAATAAGTATCCGAAAATACTGACAATGTTATCTCAAATAAAGTAAGAAGATACTCATAATGATTACCAAGTTTGGCTCAAATCCACAATATTGTATTGAGGCTATACAGTTTGCTTGAATTGATCCGAGTAAAAAATTATAATGTCTGGAATCTAAAGAGATTGATGGGTTTTGTTTCGGTAACAAGTAAATCATTTGTTTGTAGAATATCAAATATGACTAGATTGATCGAGCGCAGATTGACCAAATGTAAATTCAACACAGGCGATATTTGAATTCAGGATGTCTGAGGATATAATCAAATGCCAATGATGCTTTTGTTAATAATGTATTTCTTCTATTGGGTACATTAAAACGACAGTTGATAATTTGTGTGTGAGTTTACAGAAGACGATAAGGGGAAGAAAATGAGAGGAGAGGGATGAGATAGAAATATACGTAGTATACAAAATATGTGAATGTCATGGATCAAGGATTTAGCCCAGCAATATTTCCGAACATACATGAAATACTATATTAACTAAAGAGGGAATTATTCAGTTAAATAAATCATCTATTGACGGCCACTTTTTATCGACCCCGAAGGAAGAAGGACAGAACTGGCCGAGGCAGGTTTTAAATTCAGAACATAAAACGCACTAACTCATTGATGCAACGCATATTACCCGACGTTGTAACATTCTTCCTATTAACCATCTTCAATAGTATAACTATGCACAAGGACAGCGGTACTTTGATTTATTGGCCGAAATGTACGAAAGAAAAGTTGACGTCGAAGGGATTTGAACTCAGAAAGTGAAAAGAGGTATAAAACATCTCGTGGTATTTTGTCCGATGATCTAACACGTCTCCCACCCTTAGTAATTTCTTACATATGTGTAAGATTAGAGTGGAGGCGCAATGGCCCAGTGGTTAGGGCAGCGGACTCGCGGTCATAGGACCGCGGTTTCGATTCCCAGACCGGGCGTTGTGAGTGTTTATTGAGCGAAAACACCTAAAAGCTCGACAAGGCTCCTGCAGGCGATGGTGGCGAACTCTGCTGTACTTTTTCACCACAACTTTCTCTCACTCTTACTTCCTGTTTCTGTTGTGCCTGTAATTCAAAGGGTCAGCCTTGTCACACTGTGTCACGCTGAATATCCCCGAGAACTACGTTAAGGGTACACGTGTCTGTGGAGTGCTCAGCCACTTGCACGTTAATTTCACGAGCAGGCTGTTCCGTTGATCGGATCAACTGGAACACTTCACGTCGTAAGCGACGGAGTGCCAACAACAATAAGATTAGAAATTTGTTGGAGAACAGTTGTACGCACAACCAAGGTCTTCTTGCACTGAAACACTTTCTCGATTTTCGCCTGGATCCTCAAGCCGCTACCTCTACTCTTCTTCGTTTGGATGAACACGTCTTCTCCTTCAACTGCTTCTCTTTCACCCGTGATTTTTACCATATTTTCATGAGAATGAACTCTAGCTATGGGAATCTACGTAGGCTATGTTGAGGTCCAAATATTTTCACAGTTTACCGGTCCTACTCCTGAGCTATATGGTCGTTGTATCGACGACTGTATCGGTGTGATTTCACCCTCCCGCGAACATCTTGACTCATTTCTGTCTTTCGTCCAATCCTTCCATCTTGCCCTCGAATTTTCTTGCTCTGTCTCTAACTCCCCCACTGAATTTCTCCACATTTCTGTTAGCATCTCCACTCCTCTCTTATCACCTCCATCCACTACAGACACACAGATTAACACTTCTATCTCAACGTCTCCTCCTCCCACCCTACACACTCCAAACTGTCCATCCCCTACTCCCAGTTACCGTCTCCACCGGCTCTGCAGTGACGACCATGATTGTGCCACCCAATCGCATTTCATAACTCGTCACTTCACCCTACGTGGATACCCCCTTGCTATTATCCAGACTGCCCTCACCCGTGCGTGATCCATTGACCATGCCTCTGCTCTCTCTCTCTCTCCTGTTACCCACCCCACCTTATCATCCCCACTTTCGTCCCCGCCTACAACCCTTCCACTCTAACCCTTCAACGTACCATTCTCCAAGCCTTCCGTCGACTCAAGTCTGACCCCTCCGCCTCCATATCTTCCACAACCCACCCCTTCCCTCCTTGAAAATCGCCCATAATCTACGTAACCTAGTCTGTAGCTTCTTTTCCACTCCAGACACCCAACTGGGTCCTTCTCTTGTTCTCGCTACGCTGTCGCACCTTCTTCCTCTCCAACATCACTGTTCTCACCAGTGGTGCTATGTCGTTTCGTCCGACGTCACTTTGTTAAACGTCTTTTCGTCCACGCCTTTTGCACCGACGTCCTTTTGTCCGACGACTTTTTTGTCGAACAACTTTTTGTCCAATTTTAAATAAACTCTTTAGAAAACAAGATGAAATTCCTCTAATGATATATTCACAGAATTATAACGAGCCCCGTTATAGGATTGTTATTATCGTTCCTTTTCCTTCTCTGTTAACAGTTTTACTTTCTCCTTTTCCTTCTCTCTCTTGAGTATGATGCTGTGTATATAAAGTGCTGCAAATTTAGTGTACACATTTTTATTTTACCCATCCCGAAATGACAAAGTTCATAGTATCGACCAAAAACAAAAGAAAAGCAGCTGATGTAAATAATTACATCTACGATTTTCATTCAAGCAATACAAAACTAAGAAAATAATACTGGAGATGTCAGAAGAGAAGGCTGTGTTCAATGAGAATTTACACGGTAACGAAAACAATGAGCCGAAAATTATTTATTTTTCTAGTGAGCACCTTCATCCAGCTGATGTAGATTCTTTAAATGCTAGAAAAGCAGTTGCAAAAATAAATCATGAAGCGGTGGGAAACATAGCAGCAAGTTCGAGTAGCATAATAGCATCTAAGTTTACGCAGTTAACAGAAAATATTTGCTCTCAACTTCGTTTGCCTGTACTTTCAAGGACTATTCAAAGGTGCCAACAAAAGAATTCTGGAAATTAATCAAAGCTCTGAAGGAAAAGGAAGGGTTCGTTCAAGGTAAAATGACTCATATTCTTCGAGGAGGTCCGTCAAATTCATGTACACGACACTGTACATGAATAACTGAAGAATAACTGAACGCTTCAAAAGATTGGTCAATGAATATGAGTCAACAGGAAAAATTGACTTTTTGAAGAGTGTGGCATATAATTTGAGTAAATTTTTAGTGATCATAACAAATCATTAGTTATATCTTATTACTTTTTTAAAATGCCTTTTTTATACTACATTTTTCCACAGTATTTTACTTGAATCCTATAAATAAAACTCTCAATGATTATTTGATTTTGATGTTCACCTTGTTTTCTAAAGAGTTTATTTAAAAAGTCGTTGGACAAAAAAATAATCGTACAAAAAGTCTTCGGACCAAAATACGCGGACGAAGTGACATTCGACAAAGTGATAGCGGACGAAAAGTAGGGTTACACTCACCAGTACCCACCAACGCCTTTACCACATCACCGTCTCATTCACCTGCACCTCCAGCAATGACATCTACAGTGTCTTCTGCTCTCTGTGTCGTTCCCTGTACACTGGCCAAACGAGACTCCGCTTAGCCGACCGATTCCCTGAACATATCCGAGACAACATATTCGCTAATCATACCATTATCTATCTATCTATCTATCTATCTATCTATCTATCTATCTATCTATCTATCTATGTAACTAACGATAGATCAATAGATCGATTGATGTACTGATTCATAAATATTGCTTGCATTCATTTACTACAGAATTACAAAAGGTTAAGTCAACATAATTGGCATTTGAACACAAAATTTTAAGGATTTCGAAACATGAATCTTTCTTACGAAATATTTCTGTAGAAAGATAATTAATGCCTGGGCACTTTAAGCATCATGTTGCTTCATGACCTACCTTTCATAAAATTTACAGAAGACCTGCAAATCCTGCTTACTTTCCTGTCGCATCCTTTTGAAGAAGGAAAAATTTTTCTTCAAACAAAATTTATGTTCTTTGGCTACGATATTACATATTTTCACATCTCTCCTAACAAATAAACAAAAAATAACATCTGTTTAAGATATGACTACAGGTAAGAAAAAGTGGGAACAGAATTGCTACTGAACAGGAATCAAGTTTCTTACTGATCGCTTATTCATTGACCAAATATACAAAGAAGAGTCGTTTTTAATGACATGTGGTCACTCATTTTAGTTTGTAGGAGTAGGAATGGGGCTACCTTGATTTCACATCTTGTTAGAATAATGTTTTCACTTTCTTTTTACTGCCACACTCCTTATCTTTACCTTGGTTTTCCGTAAAATTGAAGGTCTGGATGAGCGAAAATCTACATTCTATAGTACAACTACTCTAGTTGGTGTTTTCCTTGCTCCTTGTTGATGTATATCCGAATCATATGGATAACAGTTTTTCTTTTTAGTATTCGCTAACGTTGTCGAAAGTGTTGCAGTTAATATTTATATTTAGGAATTATTCCCAATACACAAGAAATTTGTATTTCATTTCCACGCTTATAAAAGGAGAAAAAAACCCTATTGAAATCTATTTCTGCTGCAAAGTGGGGGTGAGGAAAGATATCTAAACCATCTTGATTATGCAACATCAGAATAAACACATTTACGTTAGAGAAAACAAATATTATAATAACTGAAATTCAATAATAATCATGATGCTAACGATTTATTACATGGATAAAATCGATTAAATAGACAGCAGCACTCAGCTCGTTCTCGATAAAACTCAGTAAAGCTGAAAAGATATTCGGTGAGAATTGAACACAGTGTACCAATAAAAGTAATCAAATATTGCTAATATTAGGTAAGGTGACATGCCGGGCAAAATGCTTCGTGGAATTTCGTCTGCCCTTACCTTCTGAGTTTAAATTTTTCGAGGTGGATTTTGCCTTTCAGCCCTTTCAAGGTTGATAAATTAAGTCTCAGTTGAGCACTAGCGTCATATAATCGACTTAGTCTCTCCTCCAAAATTGCTGGCTTGGTACCGAAATTGTAAACAAATATTAGATAAAGTGAAGGCGGTGAGCTGGCACTCTGCCTTCACCTTACCAAGTTCAAATTCCGCTGAGGTCGACTTTACCCTTCATCCCTTTCAGGGTAGACTGATTAAGTACCAGTTCAGCACATAACTTCTACCTCGAAATTGCTGGCTTTGTGCCAAAATTTGAAATGAGATATTAGGTAAGGAGTTCTACCTTTTTTTTTACCATTTGACAATACAGATGATGACGAGAAGAAATAGGAGAAGAATAAGAAGCAGGAGAATGAGAATAAAAATTAGAAGATAAGGGAAAGGAGAAAACGAGGGAACGAAAGAAAGAAGAAGAGGAGAAAAAGGGGGTAGAAGTGAAGTACTCTTTTCCAGAACTTTTGTCGAAAGGTAGATTAGAGTGGAAAGGATGGTCCAAGTGAAAGGGCCTGCTGAGCATTGAGGTAAGATAATATATAGATAGCACTTGACCCCAGTGAATAGGTTGAGCGTTATTTTTGGGACTGGGTTCATGAGTAATGTTTGGAATTCTTTTCTATGTTGGGGTAAGTATCACTTGTTTCACTGGTTTGAAGGGAGTAATCGTGTCAACTCTGGAAATGACCCCCCGCGGGTACAACGCAATAATGAGGAAGCGGATATTTATACGCGTGTAGGCTTTCCTGCCGCAAATATTAGTCTCTTTGAAACTGTAAAACGGAGACACAAAGTGTGTAGCACACAGAAACACAGAAACACTGAACCACAGATGCAGATTTCTGGATGTCATGCTAAACTGGAAATGGAATACTCAAGCTTAGAAATGGTAAATTGCAAAGCAATGACTGTGGTTATGTTTCTTCAGACAACTTGAGCTTATATGTTTAAGAGGAAGTAATACTGTTTGAAGATGAATATAGAAGCTCTACGCTATATCGAAGAAATTACAGCTGCCACTGCAAAACTATTTCACTTATAAACGTAAACAAAAGAGGTTGTGATGTAGACTCAATTCATTGAGTCTCATATTATTAACGTTAATGTTGATCTGAAGATGAAAGTAATCTATCACAAGACAGGTACCAGGAGTGAATACTCCCAACGAATGATGCTCTAGACCTCATCTGCTATTCAAGAGGACTGTCAGTTAGGCAAACAGTTTGATTAAAGCTAATGAAACGATAATGACTATGCAAGACCCTTGCAACCATAGATAGATTGATAAAGGTTAGGAATTAGTTCTAGTTTAGACTACGCTACCCTATACAAAGGATATCTTCAATCTTAAACAAAAGCATGTTTATTTAAAACTTTAAAAATGCGAAACTAATACCTACATTTTCTACAACCACACATGTGCCTCATCTGACGTAAATTCGTACCATTGATATTAATTTTAAAATTAATTTCACGATTTATGAAATTATTTAATGCATTTAATCTTAGTCTTCTTTAAATATTGACTGTTTGCATTCTACCGATTTGAAGTTGTGATATTTAGGTTTCATGTATATTATATAAAATATATTCTATAATTAATGTTTTTTTTGTTTCGTATACGTTTAAAAGGTATATTAAAGTGTTTACAAATATATCATAAACATGGTACTTTCTAGAGTTAAATTAGTTATGACTACACATGTTCACTTGACAGCAAATACTTTCAGGTCGAACTATCAAACCAGTCATTAGAATCGTTTAAATAGTGTAACTTTATTGGAGAATATGTGCTCATGACGCCTAGCTCCTTGATTTCCCATACTTTGTCCATTCAGGACAAATTTGCGCCTTAGTTCCTGTCTTTAAATGTAATGCCAAAATGTAAAACTTTCGTATCAGTCTAAAATGAGAGGACGCTTGGAAATTCCACTAACAGAGACATGTTTAAAACATAAGTGAAATATAGGTTTAAAACGATGCCAAGAAAATCTTCTACAAAACCTATTCCTGAGAAAGAAAAAAAATGTAATGGCCAAGAAACAAGAATCAAAGGTATTTGTTACTGCGGTACAATGTTATGGTTTTCAGTCCAGAAACTACTTAGGAACATTTATTTTAACTTCGTTCAATTTGTGTTGAGAAATTGGGCGTTCCAAGGCTTTTCTCAGGAATTCTTAGACACCCTAATAGTGCTGGGAAAGCAGAGAGAAGAGACTGAATGTCTGTGGTCTGCACGTCGGTACATGCTTAACGATTTCATACCAATCACTAGGTAGAATTTCTTTGGATGTAACTTGTAATGATTTGTTTTCAAAACACTGTTCCAGATGTCAGCGCTTTATTGAGAACCTCACATGCGGAGAATAGGAAGAAACAAGTACATTGTCTAGCGTTACTGCACAAATTTCATATTTTGGTCGGAGTACGCAAGCACCTTCACTTATGGACATCCTACAATGTCTTCTCCTAGTTAATCTATTGGGTTCTGTATGTAAATCCGATCTGGATAACACACTGCAGTTTGTCAGTTCGGGAAACACATTCAATACCAGTCGTATAGCGGGAAAAGTGTGAGCGATTCTGAACGGTTTTTAGACCGAACACTTTTCCTTCACACAAACCCTTCATGCGTCTAGGGTAGCATTCAAATCTTCAACAAACCGTCTTTTTTATGTTTGTTTTGCTGTTGTTACTATTAGTTATTATTCCTGTTGATACCAGTGTCGTTTCTTTTTGTCGCTGCTATTTTACGCAGACAGAAGCGCTAGAGACTGCTAATATCATGCATTTGAAACATTTTAGCTCTCTTCCTTCTTCAACCAACATGTTCCGTGCACCTTTAATAAGTAATATGTTGAATACAATCATTATCGATTATTTGTTGAAATGTTTCCATTTTTATCTCCCCTGATTTTTAGTAATGAAGTGATAAACCACGGCTTTATACGAATTGCCACATAGTTGATCCCAAGTGTTCCCATTGCTTTCACTATAATACCTTTCTAAAGTATCAATTATAATCCCATAATTAATCTATAGACATATTACTGCAAAAAAGAATCTTTATGTGGCTGTTCAAAGTGCTAGAAATACCAGGCAAATCTTCCTCAAATAATACTCTACAATCTTAACATGATGGACAACCTGAAATGGGACATCGTTTGAAATCCTCTGCTGCTTTGTCATGAAAAGAGAAGTTTCTTTCTTATAAACTTGCCCACAAAATAGTGTTTTTCCTTTGAATGAATGACATGGGAGAATACATAAACTCAGGTAAAAGAAGGGGAAGACATTTGATAGCGCCACAAAATAAAGATGTATTCCTAGAAACCCTCCAGGAAATTTCTTCATAGATATATATATATATATATATATATATATATATATATATATATATATATATATATATATATATATTCTGCTCGAACAGGGTTATCTCGGTGCTAATCATAACATACACACACACACGTGACAGCACAGATGCGCACACGTGCATGTTTAAATGAATTAAAATACAAGAAGCAGAAAATCTCAGAATTACGTTTAAAACCTAACAGAGACAACATTGCTTTCAAGCCTTGGTGATCGATAGAACAAATATCAATCATGTTACTCAAATCGATGAAATCGATTATGTTCTTACATTATAAATGTGAACTTTAACAATTTTTTTTTAACAATTATTAGTTGTTAAAGAAATAGAATATAGGAAATAAAAACGATAAAGATCGCGTAGCTGATGACAGCAATGACGATGATGATGATGATGATGATGATGATGATGATAATGAATTGGACGAGGGTTATTATAATGATGATGATGATGGTTATGCTCCCAAAAGAGAATTTGACGAATACTGTAGGAAAGTAAGAGGAAATTGAAAGTGATTGAAAATAGAAGAGGTAGAATAAGAGAAGATGAATAAAGAAACTAGTAAGAAATAGAGGATGAAGTAAAAGAAAAGGAAGAAGAAATGGAATTAATTAAATAATTAATAATATAAAACGAGAAGAATAACATCAACAACAATAATAAAGGTAATGATAATGAGAAAAAGAAGAAGAAGAAAAAGAAGAAGAAGAAGAAGAAGAAAAAGAAGAAGAAGAAGAAGAAGAAGAAGAAGAAGAAGAAGAAGAAGAAGAAGAAGAACAACACGTG
>NC_068981.1:60122044-60122996 GCF_001194135.2 Octopus bimaculoides
ATATATATATGCAGAGAGTGAGAGATAGATAGATAGATAGAGAGATTGATAAATACATAGACACACACACACGTACACACATGTTATTCAGGTATGTGTGTTGATATGATATAAAAGTTGACAGCTTACAACTTATGTTTGACTTACGTAAAATGTTTTTTAAATAAACGTTACAATTCTCTCTCTTATATATATGTACATACATACACAGTGATCCCTCGACTATCGCAGGTGTTATGTTCCCAAACCCTCCGCAGTGGATGAAAATCCTCGAAGTAGAAACAGTACTGTACTGTATATATTTTTAATTATTTAATTATTTGTATATATTTATTTTATTATATATGCAAAACAACACCACGGAGGAATCGACGTAAGCTTAAATAATAGACCGCGATAGCTGAAGCGCGATATGGTGAGGTTTTACTGTATATATATATATATTTATGTATGTATGGATATATGTATGTTTGTACGTATATGTGTATAGTCTGAAGTGTGATGTGTGCTTCTGCGTAAAATTTTAGTAAACTACACAGCGAGATCAGCAGCTATAACAATTAGCATAATAGCAGCAACTCTAAGAAACCAATAAGAAAGAAGAAAAGAAAAAAAAAAAGATAAAACAAATAATAATCATATAAAAATTAAAAGAACAACAAAATCTCCCTCCCCACTAAGAGAAGAATGAAATATTACAACAAAAAGGTACAATCAACAAAAAAGTATGATTATGAATGAAAATTTACTTTCTCAAAAGCAGCAAGTCGAAATGATTCGTCCACAACGTCTTTAAATAACGGTAAAACAAAAACACCACATAACACATAATAATAATAATAATAATAATAATAATAATAATAATAATAATAATAATAATAATAATAATAACAACAACAACAATAATAATAATAATAATAATAATAATAATAATAATAATAATAATAATAAT
>NC_068981.1:60124590-60124958 GCF_001194135.2 Octopus bimaculoides
GTGTGTGTGTGTGTGTGTGTGTGTGTGTTTGTGTGCGTGCGTGTGTCTGTGTGTATCTTTGTTCAAAACTTTGTATCCGCTCCTATGTGCCTTTCACATGACTACACACCAAAATATAGGAAAAACAACTACAAACTTCTTCACACAACGGCACATGGCCCAAAGTGCCATCTTTGGCTATGTTTGAATGTATTTATATTAATGTATATACCTCTTCCCCACTCTCTCTCTCTCTTTCTCTCTGTCTTTCTGCTTCATTGAATGTCAGTCTATCTTTCTCTCTTTATACATATATACATACATACATACATACATACATACATACATACATACATACATACATACATACATGCATACATACATTTATA
>NC_068981.1:60126264-60128192 GCF_001194135.2 Octopus bimaculoides
ATATATATACTTCGTTCCAAACTTCCCTCCATTTACTCGATCTCTCTTTCTCTGTCGTCCTCCGGCTTTGTATGTTCATGTCTCTAGAATACTTTGGTATTGAGGAAGAGAGATAAATAAAAACGGTATTCATAGAAAGCTGCGTAAGAATATGAATCGACGCGAGAAAAATAAAAGTGATTTAACAAACTAAAATGTAAATGAGAAGAAAATATTGAGAAACTATAGGGAAATGTGAAAGAAAGAAGGCACGAATAAAACCGATAACATTATTGAGAAGAAGCGGTATTGTAAGTAAAGAGAATTTGAGTAAATGCACTGGGTTAAGGTTTAAGAATTGAGACGGGAACAGTTTCTGGCGATTAAGTTTAGGTGAGAACTTACTCCGCAAATATGAGTGAGTGATGATGGTAAAGTTGACGGAAACAAGGAAGGAAAATATAAAGTATGAGTTTGAAAGAGAAAGCTTTATTTATTGACGGGTGTGGAATGAGAAAGAATGATGAAAAATTGATATGAAAGAAAAATAAAATGAAGATTTTTCTCGAAAGAAAATGAGAAAGGAAAGTTGAATGTATGTATGTATGTATGTATGTAGGTATTATCACTGCGTGTATATATATATATATATATATATATATATAAAACCAGATAGATAGATATAAATAGGTAGACAGAGTGAGAGAGAGAGGAGAGAAAGGGGAAGAGAAGAAGAGTAAGAGGGAAAGAGTGGGTGAATGAGTGAGAGGTAGTGAGAGAGAGATAAAGTAAAGAGAGACAGAGTCTATGTGAGAGAGAGATACAGAGAGAAAGAGAGAGAGAGAGAGAGAGAGAGAGAGAGAGAGAGAGAGAGAGAGAGAGAGAGAGAGAGAGAGAGAGAGAGAGAGAGAGAGAGAGAGAGAGAGAGAGAGAGAGAGCGATGAAGAAATTACAGTCAATGTGAAAAGGAAAGTGAAAGTAAAAGAGTGGGACAGACAAAGCTTCCTGTTTCATTTACTAAGTATTCGCACGTGTCAGAAAGTACGTGGGCGTCGTAAAAAGACCTTCAGCTCATGTTCTTCTTCACTAACCGACCTCGTGCACTTCTTTTTTCTCCTGATCATACAAAGATACTCATATATTAAATCTCATCAGTCATTTCATAGCAATTTCTTACATATATTCGGATAATAAGGACGGATTATTCCAGAGTGGAAGATAGAATAAGGTAACTTTCTTTGATTTGATTTTTCTTGTGACTTTATATACACCCACCCATTTTACGCTCAGACTCTACCTACTTTTTAAATATGCATTTCGCGTCAAATTATGTTGTTCTAGTTAAATACATTTTTTCCAGACAAAATGTTTCGCGTTTATTGCTTTTTTCAATCTAATAGTATGTTATATTTTTTCTTCACATATAAGAATATGCGAAAAGCTGAATCAAATTATAAAACGAAATCTTGGTTTTGAATTTGCATCATCACCCCTTTTATATTTCATATCTAGTTGTATCATACAACAGGATCAGTAACCTCAGAGTAAAGACGTTGTAAAAATTCCAGTTTTAATTATTTTTATTATTGTTGTTGTTGCTGCTTTTGTTGCTGCTTTTGTTGCTGCTTTTGTTGTTGTTGTTATTGTTGTTGCTGTTGTTGTTGTTATTATTATTATTATTATTATTATTGCTATCTAATAAATGAAATAATATTAATAGTAATAATAATTATTATTAGCCAATAAATGACATAATAATAATAATAATAATAATAATAATCATAATAATAGTAATAATAATAATAATCATAATAGTAATGATTATTATTATTGTTATTATTGTTATTATCATCATTATTATTATGATTCATTCTATTTCACCTACTCTACCGAGTAATATTCTATCTTTTTATCCATACATATATCCAATATATATATATATATATATA
>NC_068981.1:60128496-60133109 GCF_001194135.2 Octopus bimaculoides
ATATATATATATATATATATATATACATCCACTATATATCTATACCTGTATCTATTTATCTATCTAGCTATATATGTGTGTGTATGTATATATATACACATATATATGCATATATATATATCCATACAAACACATACATATATACATATATCCATATATGTATATATGCACACATATATATATATGCCTATATATACATACATACATATATATATATATATATACATATACATATCTATCTGTCTGTCTGTCTGTCTGGCTGTCTCTCTCTCTCTCTCTGTATATATATATATATATATATATATATATATATATATATATATATATATATGCATGTTTGTGTGCGTATACATACAGACACACATATACACACACATAGTGAGTAAGTGAGAAAGAGAGATGGCGCGAGAGAGAGAGAGAGTGAGAGAGAGATAGAGAGAGAGAGAGAAAGAGAGTAAAAGAAAGAAATCACATGATCTTTATGCCAAACATCTTACAATACTACTCCTTGTCCTTCATAATATCCATCCCGTCTGATATTACCTCACATTAATCCATCTCTCACCAGTCAACCTTACCAGTTTCATCTGCTGAACAGACTCCTAGTATTCTAATGCTTTCCTTATTTTAGGTGACGTTATATTTGAATTCTCTTGAAATGCACGAAGTTTCCTTTTGTGATTTTCTTTTTCTCCTAATTGTTTTAAAGGCTATTTTTGAATCTCCCATGTGAGTGTTCCCGTGTATTTTTTCTTCACTCTTATATGTTCTTTCTCTCTCTGTCTGTCTGTCTCTCTCTCTGTTTCTGTATCTCTATCTGTCTGTCTTTCCCTTTCTCTATAAATATATACATGCACACCTATATATGTGTTTGTGCGCATCTTTGTAGTATCTCTCTGTGTCACTCTCTCCCCGCTTCTCTCAGTGTATATAAACTACATGTACGTATCTATGTACGTTTGCGCGCGCGCGCGCACACACACACACACACACACACATATATATATACGCTTTTGGTGCTATATATATATATATATATACATACACACACACACACACGCATATTTATATATATATATATATATATTTATATATAGACACACACACACATATATCCATCCATCCATCCATCCATCCATCCATCCATCCATTCATGCATACATACATACATACACACATGCGCACATACACATACCCATGCACTTGCGTGTGTCGACGTTTACTCTGTAAATTGCTCTTTTTCGCTTTCTTTCTCTTGTTCTTCATTTTCCTTTTCATATCCATCCCCTTTTTTTTAGCCCATTTTCCCGTTTTCCGAATCTATTTTTTGTTCAGTTGCTCTACGTGTTTTTCACAAGTATAGTGTGATACCTACTGGTTGTTTTTTTCTTTTCTTTTTGCTTAAACTGTAAACACTCGAGCTTCAACTTTTTTTTATTTGAAGTTTTAGGCAACCGTAACCTTTAAAAAAAAATTGGTGAAAACAACACAAAAGACTTTTTGTTTTCGCCATAAGTTTATGGTTTTGAAGAGTGAATAAAATAAATCTCATTTATGTATATAAGTATCAATGTATATATATATACATGAATTTATGTATCTATTTGTCTACCTATCATTTTAGTTGTTTACCGATCCATTTACATATCTATGTGTCAATGTCTCTATGTATCTTGTGGTCTATCGATCCACTTTTCTGTCTGTTTGGTTACCCATTTAAGTATATACCTGTCAAGTTATCACTCGATCTCTATCTATTTATCTAGATATCAAGTTATCAATCAATTTGTGCAATCGGTATGAATAAACGTGACTTTGTATCACATTAAATATTTTAATAACATCAATCTATTTATTCCTTCGTGTGAATGTTATCAAAGACAAGAGCACTTCAAATGTATGACAATATTATTCCATTCGACTTAACTCAACAGGGGCTTAGTTTGTCTCAAGTTATTTATTTTCTGTTTGGTTATTAATCACTTTATTTTGACGACTGATGAGGTTCACTTATTGCGATTTGGTTTTGAAATTATACCATTTTTCTCTCCTTTATTCTTTTAGTTGTTTTACTTGTCAGAGTACGGCTCTGATGGAGTACTGCTTTCTACAGCATAGTCAATAGCAAAGCTCCAGTTATTATTTTAGCGAGTGCTGCTGAATATATTTTTATCAAACACAAATTGAGGAGCCAGTGAAGGAATAGCAGATAAAATCTCCCAGATAAGATCATACTATAGCAGATAAGATCATACTATAGTCCTAAAACCAAAGAAATATTGGATTATATAGTCTTAGACACATGACTCTGAAGAAGATGGCGTAGAGGTTACAGCTAGGATATACTTGGTTATAATCTTAGGAGGCCAAAAAGTAAAGAATACTTGGGATGTGTTTGAACTCTTGTCGGAAAGCGACGTAGTCAAATATATTTTGTACGAATGCTCTACAAATTTTGCTATACACAAACCATCTGCATATACGCTTACCATGCCTTATTAAATACAGAAGGAAGCAAGATGTAAGACATTACAACGTCGGATACTTGTTCTGGCTTTCTGTTCTTTGAACTCAAAACCCATCATTGTCAAATTTGCTTTTCATGCTTCTGTAGATGAGAAATAGAGTACCAGCGAAATAATACTTCTTCTTCTTCTTCTTCTTCTTCTTCTTCTTCTTCTTCTTCTTCTTCTTCTTCTTCTTCTTCTTCTTCTTCTTCTTCTTCTTCTTCTTCTTCTTCTTACTCCCTCTCTATTTCAGTTTTAACTCTCATTTACGTTACATTGTGAGTAGGGCTTGAGAAGCCCTTGTGTTATTGTAGTATCAGAAAGAATAGTCAATCCTATAGGCATAATTTAAAACAAAAAATCTCCTGATTGCTATATAGGGCCACCCACTCCACAAGAATGATGGTTACGGATGTTGATGATTAAATAACCACAACGCATGTCATTTCCGAAATGCAGCCAAGGACAAATGTTGGAACGTTTATTACATTACTAAATACATTAGAAACTTATGTTATTTATAAGGGTTTCAAGCAGCAAGCAACACAATTTCTCTTTTTACTATACCGTTTATTGTATTACATAATATATATCTGCCCCTTATCATCATATCGGCTTATCTTTTTGTAATAAAAGAAAATATGCATATTTATCGCATAATCATTTGCATACAACTATAGTGGTATACAGGCATACAAACTTTAAACATTCATTACGTATCATTATTTGTTCCTTAAATGACCTCTAAATGACACTTAGAGATACTCATATTGATTAAGGGTTCGATATCACTGAAAGCAATTTTAAAGGAGAATATAAGAATAAAAGACTTCCTGGTAATAATATAGGCTTTATAGGTTGGTGATGTTGATATTATTGCTTAACCTCATGTTAACTTTGATCGAGTAGGCGTCTGATTAGAATAATGCTAGCCATAAATACCTAGACTGTTTATGTGCAATGAACACACGACAATATTAAGCAATAAGTTACTGCTGAAAAGTATAGGGCATGGTTTGAGAGATATTTAGTCGCTTTCGCTGTTAGTCCCTTTGGATATCGGCGTGATTATGCACAAACGTCTGGTTTGGCTCCTCTAAAGAGCATGTGTAAAGGTTAACTGACCCCCAAAATATCGGGAATCATTGATATATTTATTCATACACATTGTCATATTCTTTTATTCTTTTACTTGTTTCAGTCATTTGACTGCGGAAATGCTGGAGCACCGCTTGAAGGGATCTAATTGAATAAATCGACCCCAGGACTTATTTGGAAATAAACGCAGACACAAAGGCACACACACACACACACACATAGATACAAATATACATGCATGACTGGTAAATATTCTCCTTTCAGAACGCGCGTGTGTGCGCTTGCACACACACGCACACGGGGGCGCGCGCAGACATACTCACACACACGCACACACACATATATAAGAGACACAGACAGACTGAGAGAGGAAGAGCAAAGGATAGAAAAGAAGAAAAAAGAAAGAGAAAGAAAAGGAGGAAGGGAAGTGAAAGAGAGAGTACATATATGCATGTATATGTAGGTATGTACTATATACATGGATATACAGAGTGCGGTGAATAAAATGTCGTCTAAATTACGCAAAAATGAAAATAACACTGACATCTCATTTTAACAGATATATTTACCAAAATTATATAAAAATATCATGAAATACTAAAGAGTAAATTTATTCAATAAAATCCCCATTGGCTTCAACCACAGCCTCCAGACAACTCTTTAGGACTCTCCTTTGTTTAAGTTCGTGAATGCTGCCATAATCCTTGCTTTCAGTTAATCTTTGGTGTTACAAGGAGTTTTGTAGGTCTCTCGTTCAGTTGCGACCCACACATGATAATCAATGGGTTGCAGTCTGGGGAGTTAGGTGGCCAGATGTTAGGGGTGGTGTGGTCGTGAAAATTGTCTGGCAGCCATGACTGGGTTCTCTTGCTTGTGCAGCATGGTGCAGAGTCCTGTTGCCAAACAACAGGATCTTCCAGCAACCACACTCTTGACCCAGGGCAGCACTATCCTCCAGGTACTTGATATAGGCCCCGTGTATATATATATATATATGTATATATATAT